>NC_056725.1:1984095466-1984130466 GCF_019279795.1 Protopterus annectens | reverse complement strand
ACACACACACACACACAAATTTCTATATCTATGTCTCTCTCTCTCTCTCTCTATATATATATATATATATATATATATATATATGTATAGATGTATAATTTTATATAGGCCAACACTAAGGGACTCTGGCTAACAAAGTTCACAGACGACTACAAACTGGGAGCCATTATTGAATCCCCAAATGATGTGGATATTCTACAAAAGGGCCTTACAGAAACAGATTCTTGGTGCCAGAGGCATGGGCTCAAGCTTAATGCCAAGAAATGTATAGTTATCCCCTTTGGGAAAAACAACTTACCCATGAATTACAACATAGGTGCAGTACACTAAACACCGAAGGTGTATTGAGAGACTTAGGGACACAGGTGGACAGTGGTCTCACCTTCGATAACCACATCGCCACAACAGTCAGGAAATCCTTCTATGTGGCATACCTCATAACTAAGGGCTTTTCATCCAGAAAAAAGGAGGTAATTGTCCCACTGTACTCATCCCTCATTAGACCCATTATAGAGTACAACACCCCGTTTGGTATGTACCTCACAAGACATCTGCAACAGCTGGAAAGGCCGCAGAAATACCCCACTAAAAGAATCACAGGCCTAAAGCAGATGCCCTATGCTGACCATCTAAAAAACTCCAGCTAAACTCTGCGGCATATCGCCTACTCAGAGGCAATCTGTGCTTAACATACAAGGCCATGTCAAACCCTGAGCTGTTGGACATGCTCCACTTAAAGAAATCCCAATCCCTCAGAGTCACATGCTCCAAGGATCTAAACCTTGTCATCACAATGAACAAAACATGCCGGAGGGATAGGTTCCTGATCCAGAGACTCCTCATACTCTGGAACAGACTGCCCATACATGTCAAGCAGAGCACCTTCTTGGTCCTCTTCAAAAGGAACCTTGACGATTGGATGGGAGAATTCACCTGGGGATCACACCGGTCACCCTGCTAGACAGGGGTCCAGGGAAGTAAATATTGTGGGAAGAAATATCCAGGGAATTGTTATGGCTAAGCTTGTATAGGCCCAAGGGGCGATAGCTTAGTACCAACCTATGAACCTATTTATATATATATATATATATATATATATATATATATATATATATATATATACACATATATATATATATATATATATATATATATATATATATATATATATATGTGTGTGTGTGTGTGTGTGTGTGTATATACACTTACATATAAATATGGATATACTTAAATTAATATAATGTGCCCAGGTCAACAGAAACTAAAAACATCAAAAACCTGTGCTCCTCACATTATCTGTTAATTAAAATATTCCAACTATGAAGCTGCACTACATTGGAAAAGGACATATACCCTTCACTTCTGCAATATTGATTCTGGTGACATTGTCTATTTCAGACCTTTTTGACTATTTTCATGTCAACTTTATGCACACAGGATTAATTTTAATGATGTGTATGCAAATTCATATGGTCAAGACCATATAATTGAGTTTTGGAGAACTCAAAATCAAAAAAAAATATGTCTACATTTTTGCAGGGGGGCAAGCCCCCCTGCACCCCCTTATGTAGTGGCCTGTGCCACCACAGCCCTTGCAAATTATATATACCAATTCTAAGATCACATTACAGAAAGTAAAAGGGTAAATTCTCCTTTGAAGCAATTCTATGTAGATCACTGTACAGTGGGTATCAGAGAATGTACCCCTTTCTCCACTGTAGTGTGATCTCAGAGTTGATATACATAATTTGCAGGGTGTGGGGGGGGGGTGCAGGGGTGTTTGTCCCCCAGCAAAATGTTGATTTGTTTTCTTCTTTTATTTCATGTTTTCAGAAACTCAATCACATGGTTTTGACCACTTGAATTTTGAGTTTCTGAAAACTTGATGAAGTCATATAAACCCATATATATATATATATATATATATATATATATATATATATATATATATATATATATATATATATATATATATATATATATATATATATATATATATATCTATAGATATCTATATACAAAAATGAACACTGAAACATCCAATTAGAAAATAACTTCATACTTTTCAGCAGTAATGTGAACTTCCAGAATAGTGAAAGGAAACAAAAAACATTGGCAAACACATAAAGCTCAGTAGACTCACAGTTTATTCCATTGCTAGTAAAAACTTTAGCCTACGCAAGGCTTCTTCAGGCAATCTATTTACACAGTGATAGTGATTCATTTAAATACCATCAGTTACAGTCACATGATCAGTATACCAAGTCACATGATAAAAAGTCACGTGATAAAGGTAAAAATACATATAAAAGTTGAATGTATTAGAGATGAATAAATATATATGTGTGTGTGTGTGTGTGTGTGTGTGTGTGTGTGTGTGTTTGTATGTGTTAAAAATTTGTAACAATTATATAAAAAATATAAAAAACATATGTATCTAAATAATTTAAAAACATAAAATTTAGACTTTCATATGAAAATTTTTAAGTAACGGTTTTAAAGAAAAAATTACCATTTAATCCAAGGGTACATGTGCTCTCAGCCTAAGTATCCGCAAAAATTCATTCAACTCAGTGTTGTGTATTATATTTCCAACACATAATGGTTCATAGAGTACCTCCAGTATACACAATTTAAATTCATATTCATGGTGTTATCTATTTTATGTTTGTTCATTGCATTAGTAATTGATTGTCTCTTACTCTCAGAGAGATAGCTGCCAATGCACTGTTTACGTTTTTGGTTAGTGTTACCCAAGTAGCGTGACTTGCAGTGTTCACACAAAGTTAGATAAACTATATTTTTTGTGCCACAATTCTCTGATGCCTTTAACTCACACTGTTGGCCATTATCAGGATGTACACGTCTTGTTTGTGTAGATATACTTACAATACACACATATTTCCCACATCTAAAAGTACCCTTCCTAGTATTCCTGAGGTGCATTGTAGTCATAGGTTGTTCTTTATAACAATGTTTAACAAAGTAACTGTTACAAGTTATGGCATCTCTTATATCCAGAAGATGGTTTGTTAGGAATAATGGATTGTAACTTGGGTACATCTTGTAAAATATGCCATTGTTTATCAATAACACATGTAACTTGATTTGTGTTCTTATTATACATTCGCATGCATCTAATGGTTTTGGAATGAACATTCAAATGTTTATAATTTCTATGGTAGGTGGTAGAAAAAGGAGAGCTAGCTAAAAGTGAACATAATTGTATAACACCATCACATGTATCATCTATAGTTTGAGTAGCATAAGCCCTATTCTTAAAATTGCTGGCCATGCTATCAAACTGACTAGTCATAACTAGGTCACATGTACTGAGTCTAGCCAATCTCCTCATTTGAATCTTCACAACATTATTGAATATAAAGTGCAGGTGCATACAGCTCCTATGCAAGTATGAGTTACAGTTAACAGGTTTCTTATATAAGAATAGCAAAACAACCAGTAAGTCAGCCACAAGCCTCAGTACACAGCACAGGATGTATTAAATGTCAAAAATAAAGTTAAAAACATCCACGGTTTAGCACTTTCATCTTTACTACAGAGACATCGTCAGAACTGTGAATGCAGCACACACAAGACCATTTAAGAACATGCAACAAGGCAGACACACCTCTTGGAATCAACCAACTTCTGCTGACACCAGTGCAAAGCAGAAAATCAAAATAAATGTCATAAAAGTCAAATAAGTGCACATTTTACACCCGAACCAACAAGTAGAATAAAAGAAAAAATAAACCAAAGTACATCATAATCTACTTTCTCTCTTTTTTTAATTCACGGCTAATAGAAATGTTGTCATTCAAACTAGGAAAGGTGGTAGCATCCAACTTTAGCTGCCAAAGTATTTCCATGTGAAGCAGATTATTCTGCCAGTCACCTGCATATTGAAGAATCTGCATTTGTTCAAGAACCAAAAAGTTAAACTTAGTAAAGCCACCACACCCAATGGAGTGTCTGGCCAATGCACTTCTTTGATCTTTGTGTTGAATGCTGTATAAATACTGATAAATATACTTCAAAGAATTCTTAGTTTTTCCACATAGAAAGCAGTGCAAGATGAACATGTAGCCAGAATATACCACTCTTTTTGAAAAAAAAAATTAAAAAAGTCATACAGAAATGTCAAAGTTACTTAAATAGGTGCCATTATAACAAGTGTTTATGTAAGGAGACTAATGGCAGTGCCAACATTTCCTAGTGGGTAGTATTCTCTTAAGATGATCACTGACCCTCTCCAATAGAGATTTAATGTTAAATTTATTTTTGCCGGTAAATTTAGTTTCCCAGTAAACAAATGTTAAATAAAATAAATAAATAAAGATGGCAATGATAGAAAACATTGTCTAATATTGTAATCACATTGTAGCAGACACCAATTCTTCCACATGATCTTTTCAATGTCTTTAACATCTAAGGTGTAATGCAAAACCATATTAAGTTGCGCATCAAAACTTGTAGACGTGTCTTTATTATCTATCTGATTCAACCCACTTTTACTGACAGGGGAGCATTTGTTGTTTCTCTCAGTCCATATCAGATTCCTAATGGAATCTAGAAGTGCTGCTGGATATACACAATCCAGAAACATCGATCTTAAAAACTCAAATTGTTCAAGACAAACTGCATCATCAGATGTCAACTTTGATGCTCTAATAAATTGAATTTTCTCCACCCCCCCCTTTTGATAGAGGAGTTGACAACTAGTAAAAAAGAGAAAAGTATTGCAGTAAGTGGGCTTCCTGAAAATTCTTGCACTGAATTCATCATTTAGTCCTTTCCTGATATCAGTGTCCAGATAATTAATCTGGTCACGTTTGCAAAAGAATGTGAACTTGGGAAAATTAGTACTTTCTTGCAACTGTGAAATAAAAACTTCAAATTCATCAACGGCTCCTTTCCAAATGATAAGCAAATCATCCAAGTATCTGAAATAACCAGCACATTTTTGAAACAGGGGGAGTTTACAAAGCAAATCAAGTTCCCATCTTAAAAGGACAGAATTTGCAAACAAAGGGGAGTATGTAGTCCCCATAGCCACTCCAAGAGTCTGCATAAAAAATTCCCCCTCAAATGTCAAGAGGTTGTTATGTAACACCAAGTCCCTGAACTCAGTATCCAAGTCATTGTCAGTCTCGGAGAGTAGGCCAAACTGTGTTACAATCTCACCAAACCATTCAAGTCCAACATCATGGGGTATTACAGTAAATAAACGTATATGACAGGTGACCAACATGTAGTCCATCTTGGCCAGTACTCTCCTCAAGTTCCCATCTTAAAAGGACAGATCCCATGAGTCTCTTATAACATGCAGGAAGGAAACAAAAAGATTTTTCAGTTTCTGATCAATAAAATAGGCCAGGGGCTCAATGACTGACCCACTGGCAGCAAAAAGTGGGCATAAAGGTGGATTATAGTTAGTGGATTATAGTTATTGGAGTGAATTTTAGGGATGCCAAAAATCTTTAGAATAAAAGGCAAATCAACTCTAAGAAAATCATACAGACCTTGAGAAATCTTGTCAAAAAGCAGTAACTCATCAAGATCCACTTTGATAGCTCTGTAAGCTATGTTAATTTCATTAATGGAAATAGCACTGTAAATGTTGTTATCATGCAAAAGATTAAACATGTGCCCTGAATAATCCACATAATCCATGATAATAAGAACCCACCCGTGTCTGATTTCATCTAATGCAACATTTGTTAGTGAATTCTTGCATTAACTGCTTTTCATGGGCTGAAAGGTTACAAATTGTTTAGTATTACTTTGCAACACAGCTCAAATTTCTCTTTCACATTGCTTCTCAAACATATTAATGACAGGATGCAAAGGAGTATTAGCTGTACTCTTCCTTTTCAATGTCTTATGGGTATTGCTACTGCCTTCATCCCCAAAGAGTATTTGGAAATTAAGCTCTCTGGTAAAACTTTTTAAATCAAGGAGAGCATCCTCCACCCTGACCCTGGCAGAAGATATAAAGTTGAACCCCTTCAAAAACATCTGTGGTGCTCAGGGCTAATTACCATTGCAGTAAAGTTATAAATGTGATAACCAAAAAATGAAGTAATATTAACAGCACCTAGAAGTGTAGTTTTGAGTTCACAAACAATAGAACCTGTGGCTGCTATTGCTGATTATGATTTGTGCGACCTTTCCTGCTGTTCCATGACTTCTTGCTCCTGCTGTAAGGATGAAACTTCCCCGACTGGTGGATGTTGGAGTGATACTTGCTGGGCAGCCTCTCTGACCTTCTCAATGGAGGTTCCTCTAAAGCGATGTCTGAGTAAGCTGTTTCCTCATGGTTATTGGTGTAGAAAGGCTCACCAAAGTTGCTCTTGTTAGTTGTACCTGGTGGAACAGGATACACTGTTCTGTTATGGTAGCCCAAGTCATCCCTAATTAATTTCTTATCCTTTCTATTTTTAGCTTGCATAAATTTGTTGTCAATAGCTTGAAAGGTATTGTTAAACTGGGACTTACACTTGTTCATAGGTTCATAGGATCATACTAGGCTATCTGCCCTGGGGCAATTATAAGCCTAGCCCGATTCTGTATGGCTTATGCCACCCCTTGATTTGAGTATACTGTGCCCTTTTTAAGGTTTAGTTTACTGTGCCTCTGTCTAATAGTGACACGGGAGTAATCCCTGGGACAAACATACGATCCCCCATCCACTTATCGAGATTCTTCTTGAAGAGATTCAGTGAGGTGCTCTGCCTCACATGAACTGGAATTCTATTCAAGAGCGAAGGGAGCCTCTGGGTTATGAACCTGTCCCTCCAGCAAGTTCTATTTATTTCTGTGCTGAGGTTCAAGTCCCTCGAGCGTGTGGCTCTAAGGGATTTAGATTTACTGAGGTGGAGCATGTCCATTAATTCTGGATTTGACATAGCTTTGTATGTCAGGCATAGATCGCCTCGAAGTAGGCGGTATGCAACTGAGTAGAGCTGGAGTTTTTTTAACCGAGCAGCATATGGCATCTGTTTGAGACCCTTGATCCTCTTGGTGAGATACTTTTGGGGTCTTTCTAATTGCTGCACGTGTCGGGTAAGGTACATCCCAAAAGGGGCATTGTATTCCATGATGGGCCTGATGAGGGATGAATAAAGGGGCACGATTACCTCTCTTGATCTAGATGTGAAACCCTTCGTGATGAGGTGGGCTATGTAGAAGGTCTTTCTAACCACTTTGGCAATGTGGTTTTCAAAGGAGAGATTGTGAAAATCAAAATCAGCAGTAACTGAATCAACAAATTTTGTGATATCCTGTTTATATTTTACCAGACACCTTGGATTTTCCTTGATAAGCAGTTTGGTGAGTTCTAAACTTGTATGGTCAAAAAGGTCCAACAATTTATGGTAAAAAGGTGAATTAGCCTCAACACCTTGAGGAAATTTCCACAAATGGTGTCCTTTAGGTATATGTTGTCTCTGCAAACTTTCTCCCAAAAAACAATTGTCCAACTGCAGTGTTTTGAATTTATACGAACACTTGCCTAGTGCAGAAATTTGTTATCATATAAATAAATACTGACCATCAGTGGACTGAATATATTTTTTCTGGTTTGTAAAGTCACAGTTGTCTGACCATAAATGTATATTACTAGTAGGGTTGCCACCTTTTTAAATGCCCAAAGTGGGACATTGTTGGTACAAACATCAGATTTTGCAGGCCAAAACATACTCACGACCAGTACAATGGACAGAACTTCCCTTTTTTGCCTAAATAAAAGGTTATTCTTGTAGCATTTTAGTTGCTTATTCTGTTTCTTATAACATTTAGGTGTTTCAGATACAGAATAACTGTTTTATGCAACTATCGCATAAAATATAGGAACTAATTTTGTCCTAAAATCTCAGGACAATTCCCATTTTTACACTTTTTTAGCAGGACACAACTGCCCAAAGAGGGACTTTCCCTCGCAAAGTGGGACAGGTGGTAACCCTAATTACTAGTGGTTGAAAAATCAGCGAATTGGTTACCAGCAGAATTATTAGAAGTCAGTTCCTCCTCAAGCACTCCTTTAGCTGTTGTTACTTCAGGATGAATAAAGTAGCTGCTCCACCCTGGGTTAAGTTGTGTAAGTGCCTGTGTTAGTTGCTGAATTAAGACAGTAAGGTTTCCCAGTTCTGGTGTAAAAGGGATGAAAGTATCCTGAAACAGTTCCTGTCAGTTAACACCTCACATACCCGAAGCACTCAAGAAATCAGTAAACCAAAACAAAGAACCAAGAGTAGAATTTTGGTACTGGAAGGAAACAAAGACTAAGAGCAGCAAAACAACTGGCAAGTCTGCTGTGAGCCTCAGTACAAGTCACAGGATGCACCAAATGTCAAAAATAAAGTTAAAAACATCCACAGTTTAGTGTTTTTGTCTTTGATACACAGACCTCATCAGAACTGTGAAATTAACACACACAAGGCCATTTAAGAACCTGCAACAAGGTAAACACACCTTTTGGAATCAACCTACTTCTGCAGACATCAGTGCAGGGCAGAAAATCAATATAAATGCCATAAAAGTAAAATAAATGACAATATTTCTATTAGCAGTGAATTAAAAATTAGAGCCAGTAGATTATGTGTAGTTTGGTTTATTGTTTTATTTTATTTATTTTACTTGTTGGTTCAGGTGTGAAATGTGCATTTATTTTTGTTGACCAGGTGATGCAGAACAGGGAATATATAATCTTAGTATGCACTGATTTTTATAAATCAATTGATGAGCATGAAGCATCCTTCTTGTTTTCCTGTCCAACCAATCCGACACCTTTTGGGGCCAGTCAATGACTCCCAAACTGTAAGATGGGCATCTATTGTGTTCTGTGTCTGGTTGTAATGAATATTTAGCTCTTTTAAGCAAATCAGTGGGGAAGGAGTAAAGAATTAGATTTACCTAAATTATATTATTTGTTATCCAGCCATGACTACAGTGTGGCCAAATGACTCCATGTCATGTAAGATAAATCAAAGTCATGAAAGATAAATCAAATATGGGATAAAGTGTAAACAAGCCACTTATTCTGAGCATCAGCCATTTATGATGGTGTAGATTTCAAAAGAATAATTTACAGCTGTGAGCTGAACAAAGTACTTAACTTCAACCTGCATTTGTGCACAAATGTGGTTGATCTGGTAGACATTAATCAGAAAATGCAAGCAAATTATGGGCAGTAATATGTTTTCTATCTTTTTGGCACAGCCAATTTCCATTTTCAGTGGAAGATCCAACCTGCTGTCACATTATCTCTCTCTCCCCATTACTATAGAAAGGAGGCATTATATGTACCAGAGTATAAGATACAGACAGGGTCTTCCCACAGCCTTATTAGGTAACTTCTTGATTTAGCATATGCAGAGTAACTACAATAATCCTACAAACACGTTTTCACTGTTTTTCGTAGCTGATAGATGTCAGACTGTTTTACACAGAATCAGAAGATGGCAGCAGAGTATTTCCACTGTAATTTGCTCAGTGATATGTGCATTGCTCAAACCCTGTATCCATCCCATATGTTGCTATCTTTGGATACTGAAAAAAAAAATTAAGTACAGGCTCAAAGCAAGCATTCTGTCATCCATTTGTTCCTAAGAATAACTCAAAAGTGACTTGCAGAATTCTTTGCTCTTGAAAACACTAGCAATACTGTTGGCTGAGTGAGCTGTTTTACTACATTTTATTCCTGAAAAGTGTTATTCTTGAAGAACGGGAAGAAATTCCAGACTGCTGTGCATAGCTGATGTTAATCTTGCATAGCAACAGAGAACAATAAAAGCAAGCTTACTCAGAGAGCCATTCATAATAGTCTGCATAGCAGACTGAGATTTTGGATGAGTATCAGATTTTTCATCTATATTAAAATACTGCATGCTGTCATTGGAAGCAATCCTAGCAAGTAAGCAAAATGTTTTACTGGCAACATCTGTGTATATACTGACTTAATGAATGTTCTCTTGTGGCTGTCTTTCAGAAGCAATTATTTTTAAATCTCACAGTCTGTCTTTCTCCTGCAACATACATGATTTCTTTGTTCTGTTTTAGCTCTCTTGCCCTTTAGTCTCAAAAGACCTGCCACAGGAATATGCATTGCCGAGTACCTAATAACTAATGAGAAACAGGACAAAACCCGAGGCGGCATAAAATGTAATAAGTAAGCTATGGTTAAGGGATACAAACCATTTATTTTATTTTTAGGTACCCTGGCTAGAGTATTAGATTATAATGTGCTGTGTGTGTAGCATTTCTAGAATTTAATAAAGCTTTTAAGATATTTGTAGACATAAGGTCAACAATCAAGTTAGCCAACAGGGTGGTGGTAATAAACAAATGTGAGAAGCTAGCAGGCAGAAAGAATCAAGTGGCAAAGAAAATATTGAGAAATATAAGAATTGCTAGTGGATTACAACACAATTCACTATTGATTTCAATACTGTTTTACATTTTTAGGGGTGACATTACCAAGCTCTATGTAAGAATAGCTGGACCTCTTTGAAGACTGTTGTAGATTCTGCATCAAGGCTGACAAAGTCTGGACATTAAACACATTAGGTAAGGTGGGATGACTGAGCAGAAATATGCAGATTTGGACTATCTGCAACAGTATGCAAAGTACACTGATTAACCAGGACCTAAACAAATTACAAAGAGGACCATGCAAACTAAATGAAAATTATTGTTATTGGATTTAAAGCACGTAGTATCAAAGCTAATGATTATTTAGTCACGTTACTTTTGCAGTGTTAAATTTTGATGTGCTGTGTGCATCTGCCAAAATTGAATGAGTTGCTCATTCCTCTGTCCATTTTCTGGTAAACTTTTTCCTTTACAGAGTCATGGGGATGCCACAGCCTACCACTACAGCCAATGGGTGCAAGGCTTTGAAGCTTGCACTGGCTAGAGTAACAGTTTATCAGTGAACACACACATACATTCACTCAGTAACCACTTGCACACCTACAGGCAATTTAGAAATCATCATTCAACCTATTACAGGATTTGGGAAGTGGATGGATGTGGTAGCACTTGGAAAATAAATAGACGGACACAAGCAGGACACTTGGCATGAAAGGGTATCCTGGCCAAGAACTGAACTGGACATCCTCTTGCTGTGAGGCAGCAATGTTTTTTGCTGTGCCACACATGAGTTGCACAGCATTTTTTTAACTAACAAGGGTACGCATTTCTACCATACTGCACACAGAACAAGATGGCAATGCATGATACAGAAACTGCCACAACGTACTCTTTCTAGTGGGCAACTTGAATGTATTCTGTTTGCAGCAATATATTAGCTGAATTTTTACACTAAATCCTTGCAAGCCTATAATAAGTTCAAATATTTCTTTCTTAGCATTTGGAAAACCTAGTACATTAGCCAAAATATGTCGCTTAGCAACCAGACATGTAAGTTCAAAGTGAATATAATGTTTTATGAAACCAATTTTAGCCAACAAGGTTCCCTGGCTTACGCCTCACAAGAAAGTTAATTTCCTGTGCCCCTGTCGAGGGTGTATTGCCTATTTTCCATCCACTCATCAAGATTTTTCTTGAAGAGTGCTAATGAGGAACTTTGCTTGACATAGATTGGTAGCTTGTTCTAGAGTAGAAGAAGTCTCTGGGACAGGAATCTATCCCTCCAGCATGTTCTGTTTATTGTGGTGACAAGGTTTAGGTCCCTAGAGCATGTAGCTCGGAGGGATTGGGATTTCTTTAGGTGTAGCATGTCCAACAGCTCTGGGTTTAACATAGCTTTATATGTTAAGCAGAGATCTCCTCAGAGTATGAAATATGCTATAGAGTAAAGCTGGAGTTTTTTGAGACAGTCAGTGCAGCGCATCTGTTTGAGGCTAGTAATCCTCTTTGTCAGGTACATCTGTGGCCTTTCCAGCTGCTGCAGATGTCTTGTGGGGTGTTGTACTCTATAATGGGTCTAATGAGTGCCGAGTAGAGGGGAACAGTGACCTCTTTTTTTCTGGATGAGAGCCCTTTTGTGATGAGGTGTGCCACATAGAATGGTTTTCTGACTACTGTGGCTATGTGATTATCAAAGGAGAGACTAGTACCCACCTGGGTCCCAAGGACTCTTATAACACATTCGGCATTAGGTAGACTGCCATTTATGTGGTAGTTCATGGGTATAGAGTTTTTACCAAAGAGGATGACAATGCACCTTTTGGCATTGAGCTTGAGGCCATGCCTCTGATACCAGGCATCTGTCTCAGTGAGGCCCTTCTGTAGGATGTCCACATCATTTGGGGACTTGACTATGGCTCCTAGTTTGCAGTCATCTGCGAACTTCATTAGCCAGAGGCCTTCTATGTTAGCCTGTACTTCAGAGAAGTAGATACCAAACAGGAGAGATCTCAGGACTGAACCCTGTGGTACTCCACTTGTCACTGGTTTGAAGTTAGATTTGGAGTCTACAACTTTTACAGTGTGGGTTCTGTCAGTGAGCCAGTTGGCAACCCATCTTGTGATGTAGGGATTTATACTTAGTTTAGTGAGTTTAGCTATAATTCTAGAATGGGGGATGGTGTTAAAAGCCTTGGCGAGGTCAAGATAGGCTGTGTGCACCACCTTATTTAACTTGCCATCTGTGGTCTTCTACCCTTTGTTGTGTTTTGTAGTAATCCAAAGTATTATGTGTTTTACTGTACTCCATTTATTACATACTTTGGTAAGTTGTACAGAAAGGCCAGAACCCACTTAAAGCCTCTTTACTGCCAATCAAAAACTAAACATCCAGTAAACACAAAATGATGCTGTCCAAATGGGCAGGCAGTTTCTTTAGGCACATGTGAACTTACTTTTGCAGAGCTAAATGCACTGACTAATAAAATTCAACAACTTATCAATTGCCTCCACACTGTCTTTAAATGAAGCATATTATGTGGCACTAGAAGACAGCCATCCGTTTTATCCATATATTCAAAATCCTTACAGTTAGCTTTATCAGTCAGTAGGCTATATGGTGAGATGGCTTTCAAATACTTTGCAGTGTTTTTGGTTTTGTCATTGGTTCTGTGCTTACTTGCACAACAGTCGCACTATTTTGCATGACAGCCTCTTAAGTAGAATCTGTCAGGCCTGGAAGTGGATTCATCTTTTCCATTAATACAGTCACCATCCCAAACCCTAGAATCAAGACTCAATGTTTAATAAGAATTTGTGTCCTTAGTCATTGCAGGCCTAAGATTCAAATGGTCTGAAGGACTTCTGTAGTAAACCCCTGAATTTGTTCCTTGACCTCACTGTGAAACTGTTCCAGTTTTTACAAATAAATCATTCCTAAAATTCACTTTGGATCTTCCCCAGTGATATTCCTGTGATAAACTGAATTATATTCAATGAATGAAAAAAATTCTACTACATTTGTCCTACTGGAACATTTGCAAGTATGATTCATTTCAGACAGTCCCACTCAGATCTCAGACTTTGCATCATTAACTCCATTTTATCTCTGCTATGTCTGCTGAAGGACAGTTTTACAGATGACTGTCCTGTTGATCAGATTATAGTCATTATATATTGAAATAAAATATTAATTTTTTGTCTTTATTTTACAAACTCGGATTTAGTAATCCTTCATACCTACCCTGATGATTTGTAAGAATGCTTCAGCTAACCCATTTGTAAGAGTGCCATATTATACTAGTGGAATGAATTCACCCTGCATAAGGAAATATCAAAATTATTCTATAAATTGCAGTCCAATTCAGGTAAATCATAACCAGAAAATAAGAAGTAAAAATGTTTTCAGATAACTAGCAGCTTTAGATTTGATTTTATTTGTATAAAAATCTTTTTATTAGAACTGTGAGACAGATAATTGTGATGCCACAAATACAGAAATTAAAATGCACTTTACACAGACCTAAAATATCAAAAACAATGAAATGGTGGCAATACCATGACCAGATGTAACCAGCAAGTGTACAGCAATAATCCCAACATGCTGAGCAAATAGAGCTCCATGTTGCATAAAGTTCATGCATCCAAATGGAAACCCAAAGCTTACTTGATCATAAGCCAACAAATACTGTAACTAAATATGGGACACACAAATTATGACAGCAGTAGAATACTCCAGTAAAGTGAAGAAATGTGCAGCTGTGTCCCAGATAAACCAAAATCCTAAAAAATAGTTCTGCATACCACCAAACACATGCTATGTAAAGTCAAATTAGGCAAGTATTAGCTACATCTTGAAAAATAAAATGACAGCTATTAAGAAATTCCAGCCAGGGTACATTTTTTCTGTTCTGCATCATTTTTTTCAAATTGCTCTGTTTTTGACCTGTAGTTTGCACCATTTAGGAGATGGTAGAATACCTGTGGATATTCTCGGAAACAACTTGTCCACTCTGTTTTGCTCTCACACAATGGTAGTCATTACAGACTGAAGGTTATATATCCTACATTGCAAAAGAAAATGCAACTGATGAAGCCACACCTCCACCACATTTTTGCAGTCTAAAAAAACTTAAACCATTCAAAGCACTGATTATTCCTAATTAATTTAGGAAATAAAGGTGGAAATCATGCATGCAAAGTTGACTGAATATAAAACTTAAACTTCAAATGAGATCGCAGGAACACTGGCTGCTTTCGATAAAATCAATAGTTAAAAACAAAACTTCAAGAAGACAACGCTAAGCCACCAGTAACCAAGGAGTTCTCTTTATTTTACATCCAGTGGCAAATTCACACATATAATGACTTTCTCAATAGTACCCAAACAGAAAGCTGATGACAAAATCATTTGACAACCATTCTCAAATCAAATTTAAAATTTAAACAGAAAAGTTAAAATATTCAAGTTAACTAATACTAGCTATCATATATGAAAATAACATAATACAATACTATCCATGCTTAATTAAGTACCGAAACGTAGAGTGCTTGCGGTATGATACTATATTTATATTAACTTAGATTCCCATGAGTTGTGGATGAGAATATATATTACTTTAAACACCGAACGGCATTATTACATTTCAATTATGTTCCGAAGCGCATTATTTAACATTATATTTATCATCTTTTTAGCGGCATTATTATATGATGCACCATCGCTTGTTAATGTACAGATTGAATAATAATATTCGAAATTAAAATGCAAACCACTGCCGTACCAGACCGTTATTGTTATTAGTATTTTAACCAATAATTACAATCATCTATAATAAATATTATATTGATAACATTGCAACATATAATTAAACTACTTCAATGTCAATGATACCATAATAGAATGACCTTATATATGTACATCATTTCATAATATATCAGATACCATCAAACATGAAGTTAAAAATGATGTTTTCTTTTTGCTGTGATATGTATTTTTTGTATATTGTTGTGCATTTAAGAAATTGCTTTATGCTTAACCTTAACAAAAATCATCACGTAATATCTCTAAAATACTGTTTTTCAACTGCGTTGCTTAAAAATATATGATAATTTTCTCTTTAAAGCCAGGGGTGATCTCCCTTTTTAAGTGATGCCATGCGTCTTTTATGATATACAGTAGTCTAGTCCGACAGTTCTCTCAAAATCTTTCCTTTTTCAGGGCTAGTCTTCTCTGTGTTTTTTAGTTATAAAGTCGACTTACATGTCTGTGTCTGGCTAAATAGCACCCCTCGCTGTTAAACAACCTCATCGCTTTTATGACTGTTCAGTGGCACATTTGTGTCTAACGCAATGTGATGTGCCAACGCATGGACACTATGCAGAGGCTTAGTATTTCCTATTAATGAGGTTCTGCAGTGACGGATTGACATCTGTGATCTATAATGATTGTAGAATGTGTGCTTATGTTTTTGTATATATCATGTGATTAATTCTCTATGATTCACAATTCTTGTTTTGTATTTGTGTTATCATATTCATCTAACTACAAGTCTTATACTGACAATTTATTCATCCTTTTTGTAGCTTTATTCATATTCATCATCTTGTCTTGCAAATTGTGGCTGATTCTTTGACGAGATGTAAATCTTCCCAGGATATAAAGACTTCTGCTATGTACCTGATCTAATTCATCATCTTTACAAGCTGTTGTTCTATATACTTCTGTCTTGTACTATCTCCATTGTGTGCACAATAGACCTTGGATATTAATCTGTCCTGTTATGTCTGACTTTATTAGTACTAGCTATGCTATCTGGGGTTGTATGGCTGAAACTATGATCAGAATACAATTTCCTCTTAATTTAGTCCTTTCATCTCTTCTAGTCAAAGATTTCATCTGGATTATCTTTCCTAGAGTTTGATGGAAATTATAAACTTGTGCAACTTTCTTCCCAGGATGGATGCCTACTGGTATATGGCTTGTTAGCTCCTACAATCATAACTTTAAGTGTGTTATCAGTTCTAACTTGTAACTACTTAACTAAGTATATCTAAACTGACTTCACATATGAAGTAGGTGGAATAATTTTTAGTAAACTTAATATTATATGTCTAATCTACAACAGATATTTACAAAATTATTAAATGTATTCTCAAGAGCAATGAATCCGGCAAGTGCACTGTCTCAATATTATAGAAGAGTCAGCCCACAAATTAAGGACAGAACATACCAGTTAAATGAAGCCATTGATTTTTAGTAACAATATTCAAGGACAATAAATTGAGAGTCCTAAATATAACGAAGTCATCATTCTAATACTAGACTGTATTATGGAGGCAGAAATTGCTCAGAGTTATTTCAACTGTCAAATCGCTTGTAGCATTATACAAAAGAAATCAACACCGACAGGAACTATTAGAATAATATTGGCATCTGTTAAAAAATGAGAAGAAAGAGTTGGCAGAAATTTCAGAAAACATATGTATTTTAGATGGTGCACACAGATGTAAAATAACAAGAGAGATTGAACAAGACTAGATAGAACCAAGACGGACAGGAAAGTTCGGACAAGATTGTACATAGGTGTACATTATGTTGCTGATTGACAAAGAACCAAGAGTGAAGTTATGAGCACTGAGGAAACATTTGTAGATTCCGTGAATATACCTCTTATAGGAGGTGACATTCATGCTGACACTTACACCCTGTCATCAGAAGAAGTGGTGAGGATATTCTAACAGAGAGATAATTGAGGGAATAATAAACATGATTAAATTATGGAATGGACGGATATAAGGAAGAGGTGACTGAAGATATGTAATTAAGAGGCATAGACATCATAGCTACGGAAGTCAGTCGATACATGGTTTCATAAGTCTTTGAGAGAGAGGGAATGGAGATTTGAGACTTGGAGAATGGAGACTGATGGATCATGATGACATTCGCAATCATGGTAAGAGACCATGAGGTACAAATAAAATTAACTTCTGTACTTTACAAACAAGAGAAAATTAGAAGAGTATTTTTTCGATATTATTTTGTTCGGTTGCAATACTGCTTTAGTGCTTGGTTATACTTGTATTTGATGGCTGTACTGACGTAAATGATGAAAATTTGAATTGGAAACTAGGTGACAAATACATTATGATTAAAGATTAACATTATATTTAAAATATAGGGGGTTTTTGGTAGTGCATCGCCTATGTTTGTTTATACATATATTTGTGGCACATTAAATTGCAAGGTACTACACTTATAAATATGGTTATTTGATCTAGACTAATTTAATTTGGAACACTACTGATATTCTTCTATTTGTTTTGTCAGTGACCTGAAGATATAATCTAGAGCATTAACATTGACTGTACCTGATAGTTCTTTTGATGACATACAATGCATGGCGGCGTTATTTGTATATTTCTGACGTTGTGATTTTACAATTGAGCTGTGTTTTTTAAACAGAATTTCTTTTGTTTAACTAGATAACTATGTCATTACGGCATATTCTTTTGACTGTTTGAATATAAAACTTACTCAGCTTGCCATGTCTGTATCATTCCTAGAGATATATCAGCAGTTGTGAACCCTCATGGAAAAAGTCCTGTAATGAATAATTGAAAGCATTTACAACACTGTCCCCAGGTAGAAAAGATAAAGCTTCCAACTTCTTGCCTTCAGTCTGAAATTTAATTGACATTTCATACAGAGTTGATAGCCCTAAATGTTGAACCTTCCTCCATATATTTTGACAAATGAAAAAGGCAGCCTATATCTACTGCTCTAGGTGCATTCTGTTAGATACTTCCCTTGGCAGCAATTTGATCTACTTGATAAAAAAAAAATAAAAATGATGAACAGAATTGGTGATCAAACCAAAAACATAACTAAAAAATCCTAGAGTCTGCTCGTGGCTCGTAAACGACAAACTTTAATGTTAAAAGTAGTCACAACTTAATGAAACATCTAGTAATCCACACAATGTTTAGTCCTTTCATCTATAAATTAAATAGACATCATCAAGTGTGTGCTGAACTACAAAGCATTTAAATAACCAATTATGTATAAAAGACACACCCACTAATAAAGCCAATCAGACTGAAAAATTTATTAAGCAAAACGAATGATGAACTACTTAAGAATGGATTACTACTAATCTAATCTAAAGAAGAAGATGTAGGTATTATGAAAAATATTACATACAAAAATAGGTTCACAATACACTAGCCCTTCTCTTAAGTTCACTTATAATTGAAATGTTTTCATTCAACTCAGGCGAAGCAGTTGCATCACGTCTAAACTGCCAAAGCATCTCCCGATGTAACTAAAAATTCTTCCAATCCCCAGAATAAACTGTAGAAGAAGCTTCCTCTAAAATCAGAAACAGAAACTTCTTGAAACCACTACACTGAGTGGCATGTTGTGCCAAAGTACTTCTATTGTCTGAATGCTGCAGGCTGTATAAATGCTGATAAATTCTCCACTTGAGAGCATTGTTAGTTTTCCCTATATAAAATGCTTGGTAGCAGGTGCAGTGGGCCAGGTATACAACTCATTCAGACCCACAACAAAGTTTGCCACCCTTAGTATATCTTGATATTTTTTCATATAATCCACCAATGTAATTACTGTCAATGTAGACACAGTGATGGCATCTACCACAGGACCTGGTAATGGGGAAATAGCTGTCACTACTTAAGTGAGATATTTTCAACAAGTTTGTAATGTTGTATCTCCTTTTATATGTAAACCCTGAGTTATGAAGACATAACTGTTTGGTATTCTCATTGCAGTGAAAAATAGACCAATTCCTATACGTCTTCAATGTCTTTCACATCCAGGGAATAATGAATAGCCACGTTGCTGAAAAAATCATGTTTATCACTGTTGGGGGGAATTGTGTCTGTTATTAATAAATAGGCCCTGTTTAATAACTGGGCCATATTTCCAGTGTCTTGATGTTACACATGAAATCCAGCAGTGATAAAAGCTCATAAATAGACTGCCATATTATATTGTAAGCTCACATTAATTCCTTAGATGGGAGGTAAAACACTAGCAGTGTTGTCTTGTAGAAACACAGTTTATTATAAAGTCTTGTATGCTGTATAAGTCTATACAGGCTTTATACTTTGTTAGTAATTTCCAACCATCCTCCAGATAGCTGTGAAACTTAAATCAATCATATGATCATAGGATCATAGGAAGTTACTAGGATATTGGCCCTGAGGCCCTCCCAAGCCTAGTCAAGAATTTAGCTCTTGTTCTGACAAGTCAGCACCCGATGCCCCTTTCCAGCAGGGACACAAGTGGAATCCCAGGGGTGTATTTTCTGTTCCTCGTCCAGTTATCCAGGTTGCGCTTAAAAAAGGTTAATGAGGTGCTCTGCTTGACATGGAGCAGGAGTCTATTCCACAGAAGGGGGAGTCTCTGGGACACAAATCTGTCCCGCCAAGTCCTATTGATGTCACAGAGCAAGTTGAGGTCACACATGTGGGATACTCAGGTGGAGCAGTCCCATCAAGGCGGGGTCTGAGATTGCTTTGTATGCCAGACAGAAGTCACCGCTGAGGAGTCTGTAGGAGACTGAGTAGATGAACAGGGCCTTTAGCTTATTTGTGTAGGATAGATGTTTGAGGACCTGGATTCTCCTGGTGAGGAACTTCTGGGGTCTCTCTAGCTGCTGCATGTGCATTATAATAAGGTGCATATGGAAAAGTGCATTGTACTCAATAATGGGTCTTATAAGGGAAGAATACAGGGATGTTATGACCACCTGGCTGAGATACCATTACTAATGAGGTAGGCCCTCTAGAAAGCTTTCCATACAGTCAGTCTGTTCTCTTGCCATGATGGCAACTGCAATGTTACAATTAGGATAATTTATCTTTTTTTTTCCATAAATGTGCACATTTTTAAAGTGAAAACACTAGCAGCTAATGATGTCAGACACATCTTCCCTATTGTCACATGAAAACACTCATTTTGTTTGCCATTTACAACAAAGATTTTCATGCCTAAAAGGGCACAGTGGCTTCTAGTAAAATGGATGACGTAGTGTTATCTACTACCAAACATGGTGCATCCCATGAAAGTGCTGCTTTAATTCATAGCTCAGAGCAACATGGATACTTTTCAGCTTCAATTTGATCTGTAGGATGATCTTGACAAGTATTCTTTAATAGTCCTTCCTCAGATACCAAAGGACTAGTGATTGCTCTGTGTTTACATTTCTCATGAATTTTATACTTACATCCTTAGCATGTTTTGTTTATAGGTTCATGGGTTCATATGATGATCCTAAACTATTGGCCTGGAGGCCCTTATAAGCCTAGCCAAGAATTTTGCCCATGTTCCCTCAAAGTCAGCACCTGTTTCCCCTAGGGACACAGGTGGGATCCCATGGGTAAATAACTACCCCTGCCACGGCTCAAACCAGGGCTCCTGTCAGCTACCAAATAATGCATTATCCCACTAGACCAGTCAGCTCTAAAATGCTCTCTCTAATGTCAGAAAAGTGTGCAAATGCACACACACCCCATCTGACTGCAATGGGAACAGAACACCTACCTATCAAAATACACTGACTACAGAACTCTGTATTTAAGGCAAGCACCACAGCTCAAGACTTCTTTCTGTTTTTGAAAACTTTCTTGCTGATGTAGATATGGCCATCTGTAATAAATACTAAGTTAACCTTCTATGACATTATTGTCGTATACATGCTACCTATACATCCTGGTGCATTATAAGGATTGCTTAGTGTCCTCATGTTAGCAGTTCCATGCTTCACTGTAGCAGAGGCTAGACACGACACAGCTGTCTCATAAACTCGTGACAGAATAACATTTTCAATATTGTAAAATTGGACACCATCCATTTTTGACGCTGACTGAATATTCTATGTCTAATGGTTCAGACTTTCATTGTTATAACAGGAACATGCACATATAATATATCTATATATATATATATTTATATCTATATCTATATCTATATATACATATATATGACAATATAAACAGTAAATAGTCAGAGCACTTATACTTTTATTTACAAACAGCTGTACAACAAACCCATACAAAGTGCAAAATTATTTATATAGTGAGAACAAGAGGACAAGAACATCATTAATTACAAGAGTGGTAAAAAGTGATTAGAAAAACAAAAATAGTATTCATATCTAGAGCACTGGACACAGTTTACCTTAATGCATAGTAAGCAGATTTTAGTATAGACTGCTACTTATAAGATCTATACAATATGTCTAAATTAGTTGCATTTATACTTTGTTTGAAAACGATCTTTGAACCTCAGTAAATGCTGTTGCTGTCTTACATCTGCAGGAGACTATTTCAACAGGCAGGACTAAAGTTTGATGATCTCCAACAGTAGTACTGAAGAGATTATCTTTCCAATAGTTGTGCATAATTATTACTTGTTCTAATACCATACATATTCCTAACTGACAGCTTTTCTTATATAGTTAGCATACTTGTTGGCCTATTAATCTTAAAAGGAATGTATCAAAAAGCTATGTTACTCTTCCTATAACAGGTAGACAATTTGCTTCCAGTAGTAATAGACAGTTTATGGTACTGCATTTGGCAAAAACATGGCATATATTTGACAGTTGTTTGAAATAAGGTGCTGTTTATCAAGGAGTTGAAAGTCTGAAGTGTGTGTTTTAGTTTTGAAGAAACCCATGTGTTGCCAAATAGTTCCTCACATCTGTAGATATCAGTTTGGATATTTTGCTGCTAGGTTTTAATTGCAGTTTTGTCAAGTATGTTTTTCATTCAAGTATGTTTTCTTTGAGGTTAGAATGAAAGCAATTGGTCCATGAGAAGATTATTTGTGTTCAAAACCCTAACATTTCCAGGTAGGTAAGTATGTACTGAATTAAATAATTTGGATAACTAGAGAGTGATAATATTTGATTCTGCTTCTGAATTCTTGCTACTGTCATAGAATGTAAATTCTTATACTCACCAAATAGTGTTAACAAAGATTTATTGTCAGCTCTCAATTTGGATTTTTCTACCCTTGAAGCAACAATGGACTTTTTTGTATTCTAAATTATTTATTTTAGAGAGCATTCTTTCAGAAGAAAAATTATCCCCTGAAGGCATGACAAAATTTATTACTGCATTCATACCATAAGCAGAGGCATTGCAATCAAGCAATTGATGTTGATAGTTTTTTAAACACCTTTATTAAATTATCATTTAAGACATAGGCACAATACATTAATCGTAAAGAAAACAAAGCATATTAACATTTTCATTTCGATGCATTACATATTGCAAATATGTTCTCTTCCTTTTTAACAATTATCTTTCACTTCATTACATAAATTGCTCAATTTCTGCCTTCCCGTAAATGTCACTCATCCTACTGAACATTATTCTGCATGTATTTTCCCACAAACTACATTTTATTGTATGTAGTCGATTTCTTCCCTTTTGTGCCCCAAACGTTTCTGGCAAAGTATGCTGCAGGGAAGTATGTTGGGAAAATTCTCTGAAGTCTGCTTAGGGTATAAAAAATGCCTATTCAAATACTTCCAAGCAAAAAATCCTCAACCTTCTATGCTATGTTGCATATACATGTCCTGCAATTGTTCCTCTGTAAATTTCCTTTCCAGTCTCACTTCAGTTTCAGTGTACCAACACCATATCTTAAGTCAGTATGTTCATAGGTTCATAGGTGCACACTAGGCTAATGGCCCGGTAGCCTATGTAAGCCTAGCCAATAAGAATCCCTAGTATCATATCAACAGATGTCAGTTCCCATGCCTCTATCTAGCAGGCCAGATGAGGTGATACTTGGAGGGAAATTTCTATTTCCCATCCACTTGTCAAGATTTATTTTGAAGAGGGCCAGAGAGGAGCTCTGCTTGACATGGATGGGGAGTCTGTTCCCGAACATGGGGAGTCTCTGGGTAAGGAACCCATCCATGTTCTATTTAATGTGGCAACAAGATTGAGGTCCCTGGAGTGTGTAGCATGATGGGATTGGGTTTTTTTTAGATGTAGCATGTCTAGCAGATCTGGGTCAGGCATGGCTTTGTAGGTTAAGCAGAGATCGCCTCTAAGGAGGCGATATGAGACTGAATATAGCTGGAGTGTGTTGAGTCTGTCAGTATAGGGCATGTGTTTAAGGCCTAGAATCCTCTTGGTAAGGAATTTTTGTGGCCTTTCCAGCTGTTGCAGGTGTCTAGTGAGGTACATGTCAAAAGGGGCATTGTATTCTATAATAGGTCTAATGAGGGACAAGTAGAGAGGGACAATGACCTCTTTCGTCTTAGATGAGAAACCCTTTGTGATGAGATGTGCCACATAAAAGGTTTTTCTAACCACAGTGGGAATGTGGTTGTCAAAAGAGAGGTTGCTATCGACCTGTGTTCTCAGATCTCTTATTACACCTTCTGAGTTAAGTAGAACACCGTTGATATGGTAGTTCATGGGCACAGAGTTTTTCACAAAGGGAATAACAATGCATTTTTTGGCATTTAGTTTAAGGCCATGGTTCAGGCACCAGTCACTGGTGTCAGTGAAGCCCCTTTGCAGGATGTCTATGTCAGTTGGGGATTCTATAATGGCTCCCAGTCTGCAGACTTAGTCAGCCAGAGTCATTTTATGTTGGCTTGAACTTCTGAGAAGTAGATACCGAACAGAAGGGGACCCAGGACAAATCCCTGTGGGAGACCACTCATGACTGGTTGGTAGTCCGATTTGGAGTCTGCAACCTTCACAGTGTGAGTTCTATCCATGAACCAGTTAGCAGCCCACCTGGTGACATAAGGATTAATGCCTAGATTAGTGAGTCTATCAATGATTCCCAAGTGGGGAATGGTATCAAAAGCCTTGGCAAGATCAAGATAGGCTGTGTGTACCACCTTGCCCTTGTCCACAGCTCTGGTGACAGACTCAGAGAAGTCTACCAGACTGAACAGGCATGATCTACCCTTCACAAATCCAAACTGCATGGGGTCCTGAGTTTAGAGGCTTCCTATATCCCTATTTATAAGGTCCACGATGATATGCTCCATAGCTTTGCATACCAGACTAGTCAGGCTAATGGGGCAGTAGTTTCTGGGGTCTGTAGTCGCTCCCCCTTTGTGGAGTGGGATGATCGTGTCTGTTTGCCATTTGGTGGGTGCAAAATCTGAAGTGAGGCTGTGACTGAGCAGGACACTCAGGTGTGGTGCCAGTTCATTTTGTAGCTCATGTAGGATGCATCCAGGGATGTTATCTGGTCCCATGGAAGCTGTGTTCCTGGCTTTAGACAGTGTGGCTTTTACCTGAGCAGCAGTAATATTAGGAACTTGACACTCCTCAAGAATTGTGATTGGCCCTTTGGGGGGGGTGAAAGGGGGATAAAGTTTGCACTGAACCTATCAGCCAATATATTGGCAATGTTAGCTGGCTCGGTATATGTGTTCCCATTGTGCTGTAGCTCAGAGCAGACCTGCGTGTCACCCTGGAGATTCTTGACATAACTATAGCATGCCTTGTGGTTGTCTTTAGCATTTGCTGCTGTTTCATTTTCATAGCTAGCTTTAGAGGATTTGATGAGGTATCTCAATTTTTTGCTAAGGCTAGCTAGGGATTATTTCCAGTCTTGGGACTTTGCCCTTGTCTGTAATAGTTTCTTCCTTCTGTTGTAGAGTTTGTTTATGGTAGGGAATCACCAGATAGGCTTCCTTTTTTTGAAGGTAAATATTTTGGTTCTATTTGGGATGGCTCTGCCCATACACTTGTAAATTTATTCGTACAGTGCAATGGTGTGTGATTCAGCAGTCAAGCACCTATTTTCCAACTGCATGGGTGTCGTAAAGTTTGCCACCTCCGTTTTTAGGAGCCCAAAGTTTACTTTGGAGAAGTATTTTACAGTGGTTTCCTTTACGATTGGAGAGGGGGATGTCGATATCCATGGTGATTAGCTTGTGGTCAGATCTGACCAGGGAGGAGTTAATTTCAGGTGTAGAGCAGCAGTTGCTCATGTTGGTTATGACCAGATTGAGGATGTTGTCACCCCTAGTGGGGGTGAGAGCAAGTTGGTCCAGGGCATTGGAATTTATGAATTCCAGGAACTGTCGAGCAAGTGAGTTAGTACTTGAGTAATTTTCCCAGTTTATGTAGGGGTAATTAAAGTCCCCCAGTATTAGAGTGTTGGCTTGCACTTTGGTATTCTCCAGGATGTTTAGGAATGTGGAGTGGGAGTCTTGGGACATGGTGGGGGACCTATAGCAGGCAACCACCTGGATGCTGTCTTGCCCTGTATTAGATGTACCTGGAGTTTCTCCGAAGTGTTGAGTTGGGCTACTAGTCTGGAGGTGTGTATATCCTTCATGAATATGGAGACACCACCACCTTTGGTGCTTCAGTCCAGGTTTTAGGGCCTAAAGGTGTGGTATGAATTATAGCCTGGTAGTGCGAGGGTGCTCTCTGGAGCCTTGAACCAGGTTTCATTTACTGCACAGACATCGATGTTATCCATTTTAAGGAGGGTTTCGAGTGAGTGCATTTTGAGATTCAAACTTCTAGCATTGAGTAGCATAACCCTCAGATTGGTTGTAACAGTTTCGGTAGTACTTTAGATATCAGGCCATGCCTAAAAAAGGCACTATGGGGATGACAAGTGCCTTAGCCAGTATCCGAAAACCCAGGGGTGACAGATGCCGGCCATCTGTTGCAAAGCATCGAGGTCTGTTGATCATGTCATCCCAGGCAGACAGATACTGGATTCCCTTATAATGACACCAGAAATTTAGACAATTGTTGAAGTTAATAATTTTCTGCTTGTACTGTGGTATCATTTTGGGTGATGGCAGGATGCTACTCAGGGCTAAGATCATACTTGCCTGAGCTACATGTTCCGAGAGCTCTTCCATGTTTCTTTTCATGTGGTCCAGAGAGATATGTCTCAGGTCGTTCACACCAACATGGACAATGACAGAGTCATATTTGTACCTGCTGTGGAGTGACCAGAGCATGTGAGTTATGTGGCGGATCCTGCCACCTGACAGGCAGCTAACGTAACTTTCTCTTTGTTCAACCTGGTGAGTGGGACAGCACTGTGTCTTACTATTGAATTACCTATAACTAATGTATTGGGTATACTGTGTTGCCTTAGGGGCTTTTTCTAAGTGGCACACGGTGTATTTGAAATATGTGTTGTGCTGTTTGTACTGTGGTGTGGTGGTTGCTTGCATGTCTGCCTTGGAGGTCTCTGATGTTTGGGTAGATTTTTAATGAGAGCTTCTTCAAAGGTGGGTGTGTGTTTTCTGTTTCTATGTGAGAATTGTGGTGGTGTATGTTTTGGAGGACTATGTGTTTCATGTGGTGTGATGCAAGTGCTGACCTTCTCCTCTTGGCTGGCAAGTCCACTCGTGGCATGAGAGTGCTTTGCTTTCAACTTGGATATATAGGTGCATCTCTCACAAGTCTGGGTGTTGGGAGATAGGAGGAGAGCATTGTCTGTGTACATAGGTTCATAGGTTCATAGGTAGGTACTAGGCTATCTGCCCGGGGGCATTTATAAGCCTAGCCAGAGTGTGTCAGCTTTCGCCATCCCATTGATTAATTAACTGATCCTCTGTCAAGAAGAACCAATGAAGTGACCCCAGAGGTGTATTTTCTGTTACCCATCTACTCGTCAAGGTTTCTCTTGAAAAGTGTTAGTGAGGGGCTCTGCCTAATATAGTTAGGAATTTTGTTCCAAAGCATCTCTGCCTCTGTGACAGGAATCTATCCTTCCAGCATGTTCTATTTATTGTTGTGGTGAGGTTTAGCTCACTAGAGCGAGTGGGTCACAGTGACTTGGATTTATTTAGGTGGAACATGTCGATCAATTCTGAGTTGGACATGGCTTTTAAGTCAGGCAGAGATCACCTCTGAGTAAGCAATATGCCACTGAGTACAGCTAGAGTTTTTCCAGTCAGGCTGCATAGGACATATGTTTGAGGCAAGTAATCTTCTTGGTGAGGTACTTTTGTGGTCTTTCCAGCTGTTGGAAGCATCTCGTGAGGTACATCCCAAATGGGGCACTGTACTCTATGGTGGGTCTGATGAATGATGAGTAGAGGGCCACTATAACCTCTTTATTTCTAGATGCAAACCCTTTCATAATTAGATGAGCTACATAGAAGGATTTCCTAACTACTTTGGCAATATGATTGTCAAAGGAGAGATTACTGTCTACCTGGGTCCCCAGATTCCTTATTACCTCTTCTGTATTAAGGGGGCTGCCACCTATCTGGTAATTCATGGGTGTTTTGTTTTTCCCAAATGGGATGACTATACATTTTTTGACATTTAGCTTGAGACCATGACTTTGACACCAGGTGTCCATCTCAGTAAGTCCCTTTTGGAGAATGTCCGTGTCAGCCGGAGTGTCAATTATGGCTCTCAGTTTGCAGTCATCGGCAAACTTGGTTAGCCATAATCCTCCTGTGTTTGCCTGTACTTCTGAGAAGTATATGCTGAACAGTAGGGGTCCCAGGACCGAGCCTTGTGGGACACCACTTGTGACTGGTTTAGAATCGGACCTGGAGCCTGCTATTCTTACTGTGTGAGTTCTGTCTGTAAGCCAGTTGGCAACCCATCTCTTGACTTAGGGGTTTATGTTCAGGCTGGTGAGTTTTTCTATAATTCCCGAGTGGGGAAAGGTGTCAAAATCCTTGGCGAGGTCAAGGTAGGCTGTGTGAACCACCTTCCCCTCATCTATGGCCTTGGTGACTGTCTCGAAGAAGTCAACCAGGTTTAGTAGGCATGATCTGCCCTTAACAAAGTCAAACTGGGTCGAGTCAAGTGTTTGGATGTTCCCAATTTCTTTGTTAATGAGTTCCATGATGATGCGCTCCATAGCCTTGCAGACCAGGCTAGTCAGGCTTATGGGGCGATAGTTACCAGGGTCAGTTGTGGCCCCTCCTTTGTGAAGTGGAATAACAGTTCCTGTGCATTATTCTATGGGCATGTAGCCTGTGGACAGGCTGAGGCTGAACAGTGTGTTTAGGTGGGGGGTTAGTTCTTTCTGTAGTTCACGCACGATGCAGCCTGGGACACCATCTGGTCCCATTGATGCTGTGCTTTTGGTTTTTGAAAGGGCTGTTTTCACCTGTGCGTCAGTTATTTCCGGGACACTACACTTTTCCGGTATTGTTGTGGCAGTTGCTACATTGCCTCTAGATCCCCAGGTTCATCAGGTTACCAGGAGTGCGCACAGGGAACTCACCTTTAGACATACCTGGATGGGTGTTAATTTAATAGTACTGAAGTTATTTACTGCTGGTAGCAGTAAAAATGCTCCAGTAAGTACTATGAGAGGCTATGAGCAAGTGCTAGACTTTGATACTCAAGCTGAGTGCAAACAGATGTTAAACTGGCAAGATTTAAGGGAAAATTTGAAGATTAGACTTTCTGGCATAAAAAATAGTTTAACTCTAGCTTAGCGACACTGCACGATGTGCAAAACCACACAAACACAGGTTTTTAAGGCAGAAAGTTGAAAGGGATAGACATGCTGCCCAAATGGCCAATAAGCTACAATTTCTGAGTTTGAAACCACTCCTCTTGTGACTAATAGGCTGCCCAGTGCTTACCACTCTCACTGATAGGTGGAGAGGCTTCCCTTGATCACAGAACGGTATAGGGCACTCAGAAACTATGCAAATAGTCCTGAATTCAGCAAAATCTGTAACTGGACTATACTGGTTAAGAAAAAGTTGGGAAGAAAGGCAAACAAGCTAGATTTTTTTTGTTCTTTTTTTTTCTTTTTTACAGGTAAATGGAGAATACACTTAGCAAGGGCAAATACAGTAAAAGGACAACAGTGCACAGTTTACAACTCACTTTGATTGCAACAAAAGGCAAGCAAACACTTAAAGCACAGTGCAGACTGGCACACTTGACTGTGTAGCTAAAATTACAATAAATACAGTTGAATTTAGGGCAAACGAATGGCAGAAAAAGTGCAGTAAGCAGTAATGTAAGCAGATAAAACAGTGATACTTAGATTGAATCAAAAACGTCTCGCTTTGTCCTCTCTGCTGCTTTTGTAGGCTTTAGGATGCCAAAAAGGGATTCACGGAGCTTAAACATGGGCAAAAACTGCGCAAACATGGGTTTTTAAGGAAGCAAGTTAAATGGAATAGAACTGCTGCCCAAACAGCCAATAAGCTACAATTTCCGAGTTTGAAACTACTCTTCTTGTGACTGATAGGGCTGCCCAGTGCATACCACTCTCACTTGATGTGTGGAAAGGCTTCCCTCGATCACAGAAAGGTATAGGGTACTCAGAAACTATGAAAACAGTCCTGAACACAGCAAAATCTGTAACTGGACTTTACTGGTTAAGAAAAAGGCAGGAAGAAAGGCAAACAAGCTAGATTTTTTTCTTTTTCACAGGTATACAGAGAATACACTTAGCGAGGGCAAATACAGTAAAAGGACAACAGTGCACAATTACAACTCACTACAATTGCATTAAAAGCCAAACAAACACTTAAAGCACAGTGCAGGTTAGCACACTCCTAAAATTGCAATAAATGCAGTTTAATTTAGGGTGATAATATGGCAAAACAAGTGCAGTAAGCAGTAATATAAGAAGGTGAAGTAGTGCACACTAGCACACTTTAGTGTGCAGCTAAAATTACAATAAATGAAGTTGAATTGAGGGTGAAAAAAAAGGTAGAACAAGTGCAGCAAGCAGTAATGTAAGCAGGTAAAACAGTGATACTTAGATTGAATCAAAAAAGTCTCTCTTTGTCCTCTCTGCTACTCGTGTAGGCTTTAGGCTGATGTCTTATAACTTTATGAAAGCATTTTGCTCAAGTCATTTTAAATGCCATGAGCTGTGATCTGTCAGCATTCTAGTCAGTGATATTAGTACTGTACATTGGTTAAACATTAATTTTCCATAATAATTAACTTTGCCAAGAAATCACGTAAGTCCTTCACACATGCAGAGAGAGTGCTGCATTAATAGCCTTTGCCTTCTGTGCAGAAAGGTGTATCCTCTCGTTTATTTAATAAATTTGATTAAGGAACAGGAGGACTGGCCACTGGTTTGATCATTTCAAACTGATGTGTTTTCGACATGAGTAGCTAATTAGTATTCAGAAATTTGGAAGTTCAAAAGGCTGAAAGCCAAAATATCTTAAAAATATCGGACATGGGAAAGCGCAAATTTTTGTGTCTGAGTCCTTGCCTTTTGGGTTTACCACACAACCAGTCAAATCTAAATTTCTAAATCTGACTCTTAGTTTATAATGTTTCTATCTTTTTTTATTTGACTGCCACATTATAGTTAAATTCTAAACTTGTACCCTAGTCTATTGTTTTTTTTTAGATCCTTTGCAGCATTGGTCCAGGCTCACTAAGGACAGCAAAAAGAACGGCACAATGATGCAATTACAGAACACACACTACAATTTTATAGTATAGCCGACAAAAAGGAAATAGTTTCACATTGTTCACAATAGCACTATATGTCAACAAAGATTCATTTTACATCAACCTACATTATTTCAGCTAAAGCAAAAAAAAATATATATATATATATATATATATATATATATATATATATATATATAGGTTTACCATCGAAATGTAGAAGTGCAGTAAGGTGAACACGGGAATGCTGAATGTGTGTTTGCTGATTCCCATATTGCTGAACTGCAATTCTACGAACATCCTTTAGCGAATGCCACTGTGCATTCACTCATATGAGGTCAACATTATGAATAGAGATCATGGTAAAGTGCGGATCTGGAAATTTGCCCTTTTCCTCAGTGTAATGTGATCTTGGATTTGGAATATATAATTTGAAGGGGGTGTGGGGGTGCAGGGAACTTTTCCCCCTGCAAAAACATAAATTAAAAGTGGTGTGCAGTACTGAACTGCATACGTTCATACTGCTGGGAAGCAGGCAGGTCAGTGTCAGCAGATAAAGTTTAGGAAATGTGAAAGGCATTGGTGTGATCATTTTGAATTGATGTGTTTTCGACATGTGTAGCTAATTAGTATTCATGAATTTGGAAATTTTTTGGTGTTGTGCACGAAATGTGTTTTGACATTCGAGATTTTGATAGTAAACCATATATGTAATTTATATATATTTATATATATATATATATATATATATATATATATATATATATATATATAGATAGATAGATAGATAGATATGGGTCTACTTTGATTCACTGAAAACTCATTTCACTGAATTTCAATTCGCCCTCAAAAAATTGCTGAAAGCTCAATTCACTAACAACTCATTTCACTAAATTTAAGTACTGTTGGGCAAATATAACATATTTGCCCTTTTCCCCACTGTAGTGTGATCCTGGAGTTAGTATATATATATATATATATATATATATATATATATATATATATATACTGAAAGCTAACAATATAAAACCAAAAGGAGATGGGGGCTATACCCCCCTAACTATATATACCAACTCCATGATCACAATACAGTGGGGAAAAGGGCATATACATTTTATTTGCCCAATAGTACTTACATTCAGTGAAATGTGATTCAGTGAAATGAGTTTCCAGTGAATCAAAGTAGATCCATATATATATATATATATATATATATATATATATATATACATACATACACACACACACACACACACACACACACACACACACACACACACACACACACACACACACACACACAGATATATATATATATATATATATATATATATATATATATATATATATATATATATACAGAGAGAGAGAGAGAGAGAGAGAGAGATTAGTCTATGTCATAAGATTGAAAGTTCAAAAGGCTGAAAACCAAAATATCTAAAACTCAAAATATTGAACATGGGGAAAGTACTAATTCTTGTGCCTGGTCTTTGCCTTTTAGCTTCACCGCACCACCAGTCAAATCTTCTAAATTTCTGAATCTGGCTGTTAATAATGTTTCTATATATTTTATTTTTTTACTAAAACATTTTAGTTAACTTCTGCACTTCTAGTCTGGTCCATTGTTTTTTTTTGTTTTATGATAGTGTGTTGGAATAGGTATTTATAGTGGCACGCGCATGCTAACTACAAGGTAAACAAACTTGTGACTTGAAGAAAGTTTCAATAATGGTGTTTTGAGTGTTTTTGTTAGGTGCTTTGTTTTTACTGATATTTTGCTGAGATTGTACTGCTTCCATAATTGTTGCTAATCTTGCTTAGATTTGCACTTGCTGAGTTTATTTATTATGGAATTTTCATTCATCATCATCATCATACAGGATCAACAGTTCAGAGTAATGGTGAATGGGAAGAGAAGTGAAGAAGAGAGAGGCAGGGGCAGGGTGGGTGGGAGAAGAGTGTCGTGATTTCGCTGTGGCGGACTAACGGGAAAAAAAAAGCCGAAGAGATGATCATCATCATACACCCCCTTTTTCCCATTCTTGTATGGTGGTCTTTTTTTTTTGTCTATTGCATTTTAATAACATTTTAAACTGAGTTTTTAGTACTTTGATCCATTGTTTATTGTTTTAAGGTAGTGTGTTGGAATAGGTATTTATAGTGACCCAAGACACATATTAGCTACAAGGTAAACAAACCTGTATTGCTGATTTAAAGAAACTTTGATAATGGCGTGTCAAGGGGTTTTGCTAGGTGCTTTATTTTTACTGATATTTTCCTGAGGTTTTATCTTCTGCTGTAATTGTTGCTAGCCTTGCTTAGATTTGCATTTGTTGAGTTTATTTATTATTGAATTTTCATTCATCATCATCATGATCATCATACTCCCGTTTTTCCCATTTTTATATGGGAGTCTGGGTGTCATGTCATCTGGTGTCTCCCCTTTCATTGCAGAGCTAATCCCCTACTTTCTTCAGCAGTCATGCTTAACTGTTGCAAGTGTTCTCCCAAGAAATCCACCTGTGCCTTGGCTTCATGTCCTTGTCTTCTCTTGCCTTGTTCCTGTTTCTCTGAAATCTTTTTTTGTAAAAACATCTTATGCTTTCTTGTACATGTAACCAAACCACTATAATGTGTTCTGCATAACATTCTCTACAACTAGGATTATAGTAGCTTCCACTCTGTTGTCCACATTTCATCTTCTGTCCCATAGTGTGCATCCTGCTATCGATTGTAGGACTCTCATTGCTATCATCTCAAGCCATACCTCTCAAACTCTTCGTGCAACAAATCTAGACAAAGCCTGACAAAATGGTGGACAAAGGCTCAAAAATAGGGACAGATTTTAAATAGTGCTCTTATAAACTCAGAAAGTTGCTAAAGTAACAGAGTTTGTGTTAACATACATTTTCTGAAGGATCTGAAGTCTGAAAGTAAAATGTATTTCATCATTTAGTGACTTTAATCCTCAGTGCATCTCAGTGATTTGCCAGAAAACAAAAGTTTTATGAGTAACAGACCAAAATTAAATTATGACGCAAACATTTGGACATGCTGTGAAAATCTGGACAATTGAGAGGTATGGTTGAAGATTCCTCATTTGCTCTACTTTCACAGACCAGCTTACTGCGTCATACAGAAGCACTGGTCACACCAATGTTTTGTGCATCTTACTTTCAGCTTCTTTGGCATTCTTCTGTCACACACTCTGCATTACACTTTGTTTCCCAGTAGCCTACAGCACCTCTGATTCCAGCGTTCACCTCCTTATTCACGCTTCTCTTTTAAACCACCCCTCACAGAAATTGAAGCTGTTAACTTTTTGAACTATTTTCCATTCTATCTCAATTTTCAACTTCTTCTGATTCTCCCATTTGCTACCATAACATCCATCTTGTCTTGTCTGTACTCAGTTTCATCCCATGTGCCTTCAGTTTCAGATTCTAGTCCCCTTTCAATTGCTGAAGCTTTTGTTCAGAGTCTGGTTGTAATTCCACATCATCTGCATACAGCAGCTTTGATGATGCGTCCCATTTAAACACTTTGTTAATGTAGTCCATCACCAATAAGAAAAGGAGTGTGATCAGAGCTGAATTCTAATAACACCAACTCCCACTGGAATCTATTCTGTGAGTTCAAACACTGTTTGCATTTGTGTCATCTAGTCCATTTGGATAGCCTGCATTAATTTTACCAGTGTTTTAGGGGTTTTGAGCCATCCCTGGAATGACCAAATGAACTTTTGTGGGACCTTGCCAAGTGCTTTTTCAAAGTCAAGGAATGCCTTGTTCAACTATCTCCTCATCTCCAGCTTTTCCTTCACTACCTCCCTCACTGTAAACATAATTTCATTTGTACTGCATGCTGATCTGAATATGAACTGCTCTTGTCTCGTCTTAGCTTCTACTACTCTGTTTATTCATTTATCTATCACACTATTCTGTGCTTTCATGCAGCTTGACAGGAGTATGATATCTCTATTTTGCCTACATTTGTGAAGATTCCCTTTGTTTACCTACACTGGGACTAGGAAGTTTATGTTTCAATCATCTGTAATAATTTCCCTTCCACAAGTGAAAGTGAATGAAAGTGTGTATTAAATAGTTGAAGATATACTTTGTCAGTGTTTATGTTATGCTTTTGGGATACCAGTTCTTATTAACACATTTCATAGTTTATATGTGCTTCTTGTTCAGCCCTTCCTTAAGCTTAATGCCTGCATTAACAAA
>NC_056725.1:1984075466-1984090466 GCF_019279795.1 Protopterus annectens | reverse complement strand
GTGTTGTGAACATAAGTAATTTCAAAAATTCTGTCTTGCAGGTTGATCTCTGCAGACCTGTGAGCCAACTAAGCCACTAATATTTCATTTGACAAGTTACTTCTTTCACTGCTTAAATGAGTCATTTTAGGGTGCTATATTACTGCAGTCGAATGCAATTTTTCTGTCCCAGTGGTGAGCAAATATTCACTTCCTTAAGCCATGCAGATGAAAGTCAGATGCCTTCTCAGCCTCCTCCAGTTTTTACTCACCCTACAGCCAAGTTTGAGGCAGCCTAAAGCAATTTTTGTCTAACAAGGTAGACAGTATCCCATGAAGGAATTATTGTGTTTCACTGGACCGGGGTGGGGGGTAATAAATGAATCGCTGGAGAACAGGGTAAATTTTGTATGTGTGAATTTTGGGGTCAAAAGCAAATTAAAAAATATGCAAGCTGATCATTATACTGACACTGGATATGTAGGCTTTATGTGTGTATTTGCAGATTAAATGAATGGGACTGAAGAACATTAAAACAGTAATTGTTACCAAAAAGGCATTAAATATGTTTTTGTTATAGTTCTAGATAAAATGTTATTATCTTAGAGGCGGTCTCTGCTTGACTTTCAAAGCCATGTCTGACCCAGCACTGTTTGAAATGCTACATCTAAAGAAATCCCAATCTCTCCACACTACACACTCCAGAGACCTCAACCTCATTACCACAATCAACAGAACGTACTGGAGGGACAGGTTCATAACCCAGCGATTGCCCATGCTATGGAATAGACTTCCCATAGATATCAAGCAGAGCACCTCACTGGCCATCTTCAAGAGAAATCTTGATAAGTGGATGGGAAATAGAAAATTCACCACGGGGATCACTCCAGTGGCTCTACTGAAAAGAGGCACTGGGAAGTAAGGTCAGGTGGCAAGATGCCAGGGTAATCCTATGGCTAGGCTTGTAAAGGCCCCAGGGTCATTAGCCTAGTACACACATATGAACCTATGAACCTATGAAAAGGTATCACCCCTAAAAAGACATATTATTGAGCCGTATACTGCTATGGAGGCAGGGCTCCATCTCTTGACATTTTTTCCCTGAGGAACATTTGTTCCTTATTTTTGTCCTGACTCTGCAGACCACCTGTGGGTCCTGCTTACACAAATTCTTCCCTCCTTAGTAAGAGGAGAAAAGGGACAAACATAAAAATACCAAATGGGGAGGAAAAAAGGGACAAACATAAAAATACCAAATAAATAGTCCTGGAAAGGACTGCTAGGAGGCAATGGATATTAAACATATTTTTAGAAATGAATTTTCCTGCTGATCTAGCTGTATGAAAAAAAATAGTTATCCATCAACATTAATAAAGGATCTGGATTTCAACTCATAAATCATCTTCTTGCTTGATTGAGAGTAGACAAACAACCATCAGCACAGGATTACTTTACTACCCTTTTAGATGCTGCAAGTGGGCCACATCAGTAGGAAATTCATTTGTAATAAACTTTTTAGGTCTATAGCCTTTTAACAGTCCTTTTCAAGACTATCCATCTGGTATTTTTATTTCTGTCATGAATGATTGTCAAAGTATATAATTGTTTTTTTTCTTTGCTCTACATTTTATACACACACACACACACACACACACACACACACACACACACACATATATATATATATATATATATATATATATATATATATATATATATATATATATATATATATCATTTATTTATTTATTTCACATTTGTTAATTGGGTTGGTCCAACTGAGCCAGAAGCCTATTTTCAGAGGGTTTCCAAGGAGAAAAGCTCTAGTACATTACAAACAATTATGAACTTATACCCTAATGCATGCAGAATATTTTACATGAGGTAAACAATTCCTGACATAGCAGGCAGGTAATTAACATCAGAACAAGAAAAACAACAGAAATGTGAACAAAAATTACACTGTAACAATTCAATGGAGACAGTGAAAACAGTCTAAACAGTGTCTTCTAGCAGCCAATGATCATAAGTTAATATATGGTTGACTATAACGCCTATTAAAGTGAACTAGAGTTAGGATAGGAGTGGCACTGAGTAGGCAGGGATGGAGGAATGACTGAGTCAGAAGTATTTTAGATTCAGATTTAAGGAAATTTTTGTTTTGTTAAAGCAGTCCCAATTTTTGATGTGTTTTTTTGATACAGTGGTTAATGTGAAGATTGAATTTTAATTGACTGTCAATTATAATACCTAGGAGCTTAGTGTGAGGTTCTGGTTTGATGATTGTGTTATTTAGCGATGATATGGTAAACGTAGATTCATAATTAATGGGAGAGTGATTTTGGAAAGAAGGATGAGAGGATGAGATTTTTTTTTCTGGGGGAGGGGTTAAGTTGAGTTGGTTTTCAGTGAGCCATCTTTCAATAGGAAGGAAAGAGTTTTGGGAAAGTGTGTGAAGATTAGAGGTGTTATCAGAGAGGCTGATGAGTGTAGAGTCATCTGCATATTTTATAAGAGAAGAGTGAGTACAAGAAGTCCGCAGGTTGTTAGTAAAAATGTTGAGTAGGAGGGGGCCAAGAATGGAGACCTGGGGGAGTCCTGTTCGGACAGGTAGGAAGGTGGAATAACAAGTATACCATCTGACAGATTGTAACCTGTTAGTAAAGTAGCTGGAGAACCAGAGAAGAATGGAAAATGATAGGTTGAGTGCAGACAGTTTTGTTAGTAGCTTAGAGTGAGATACTGTATCAAAGGATTTTGAGAAGTCTAGGAATATACAGGAGACTAGTAAGTTGTTGTCGTTAGCTTCAGCAACATTTTGAGTAAAGGATATAAGGGCAGTAGTGGTGCTGTGATCTGGCCGAAAACCATGTTGTGTAGGAGTCAGGAGGTTTTCTTGGATGAGAAATTTGATAAGCTGAGGGTGTGTGTATGTTTTGAGGATTTTTGATAGTGGGGAAAGAATGGCTATGGGTGTAAAATTACAAGGTTCAGTGGAGTTTCTCCTTTTATGAAGAGGTATTGTGTAGGAGGATTTCCAGATGTCTGGAATTGTGGAATTTTGTATTTGTCTATTTATTAGTATGGAAATAGGGTAGGCTATAGAGTCTACCGGGAGTTTAAGAAAGAAGGATGGCAGGTTATCTGTAGAGGGAGAACCAGGTTGTAGTTTATTCAGGAATGATTTAATATAAGAAGTTGTGATTGCTTGCAGTGAGAAGGGGGGTTATTGGAGTGAGTAAAAGAGGGGGTAGGGGGATGGATGTTATGGTCTGACTGGGTTAGTTTATGGACGGAGTCAATAAAATAACTGTTGAGAAGGGTGGAAGTTTCTTGTGTTGTGTTGTTCGGATAGGGATTTGGGGTAGTTGGACTTCCTGGGTGAAGATTTTGTTGATGGTGTTCCAGAAATTTTCTAGATTAGAGCAGTAGTTGGTTTGGGCTGTATTATACAATTCTTTCTTGTCATTACTGATTTGTTTTTTGGTACAGTTTCTAAGTTCTTTGTAGTTTTGGAGGTGATTTAGGGATTTAGTTCTTTTGCCATGTTTTCCACTTACTATTTCTTTTATGCATGAGGGTGAAGGTGTCTTTTGAAAAGCAAGGGGCATAGTTTGATTTTATTCTGATTTTCCATAAAGGTTCAAGGGGGTTTATGATTTCAAGGAAAATATGGTTGAATTTTAGTACATCGTCATTGAGGGGGAAGGTGTCGGAAGCAGGACCAGTTAATGCATGAGTCTATGGTTGAATCTTTCAGCACTGAAACAGGAGAGATTGTAAAAGTCTTTGTATGAGTGAGACCTGTATGGGTGGGGTTAGTATCTTTGGATGTGTGCAGGCAGAAGGTCACTTATGGTGTCAGGTAGTGTCAAGGGTTGTGATATAGATTTGAATCATTTGTGAGGATCCAGTCTAGGATAGAGCAGGTACTAGTAGTTCTATTAATATGAGTGGGGAAAGAGATGAGTTGAGTGAAGCCATGTAGGTGTATAGTGAGATTAGGAGAGGCAGTAGTGAGTTTTTTCCAGTCTATATTTACGTTACTGAGGATGATAGTTTTGTAGGGTATATTGTGTGATATCCATGATAGTATGTGTTCAAGGATGGGAATGTTATTTCCTGGTGGGATAAAGATGGAAGAAATAGCAGATTTTTTTGTGGGTGTTTAGATGACAGTTGAGTATTAGCAGTTCAGCTGGGTAAATGTTATGGATAGCAGTAGCTAGGGGGAGAGGTTAATTGTTCTGAATAGGGGATAGCAATGCCTCTACCTTTTTTTATTATTCTGTCCTGCTGGTATATGTTATATCCAGGAGGAAACATTTCATTGTTAGTTATGTGGGTTTTTAACCAGGTTTCAGATAGGGTTAAGATGTGTGGTGTGCTGTGGGCTGTCTTTGAATGGAGTTTGGTGGTTTTAATGAGTATGCTTTGTATGTTCATGGAGTTGATGGTTAAATATTTTGGGGAGAAAGAGGTGGGGGTTAATGATGGTGTGAGGAGGGAGGAGTTGTGGGTAGGGGTGGAGGGATGTTTGTCCTGAATGGGGTGGTAGAGGCATCAGGGTTGGAGTGAATGTCTCCAGTGAGTAGGAGAGTTGTTACCATTCTTGATAATGGTGAAAGTTGTACATAATGGGGATAGTATGTATAGAATTTAAGCTTATGTTTGGGGGAGAGCGGTATAAGTAAGTATTCTGATTTTGAGTAGGTGAATGTAGGAGAAGTTATATAGAGAGGGAGAGGTTGAGAATTATAGGGTAGAGTCATTATTGTTTAGGGGTTGGCTAAGTGTAGGGGATGGTTTTATGTATAAGAAATTAGTGTGATGTGCAGTTTGGAATGTGAGTAAGAGAATTACCTTTCAGCTAAGTTTTTTTTTTGATTTTCAAATATTTAAGAGTTTGACCATATGGTGTCGACCATAATGTGTTTGAACTTTTAGCCATTTGATAATCTAATATAGATCCTATATATAGATGTGTGTGTTTGTGTGTGTGTGTGTGTGTGTGTGTGTGTGTGTGTGTGTGTGTGTGTGTGTGTGTGCGTGTTTGTATGCATTTAGGTTCTCTGCAGGATGCCAAGAGTGTGCTTTTTGACTGGCTATGATTGACTAAACAGTTGGTTGACAGATCACGCAATTCTTGGGGTTGGGGAGTATACCTTTAACTTGTATTTGTGTGATTTTGAATTTAATATATATATATATATATATATATATATATATATATATATATATATGTATATATATATATATAGTTAGCAGGGATGTAGGTGGTGCATGGCGGCTTGCTCCCTTTTTTACTTAGAAGTTTTGCATGTGCTGAGGCTCATTCTCAGCACATGCTTAATGGATTGTCAACTTTGGCATTTTCAACATTTTGTCCTTGACACTTTGCAAGTCAATATTTGGTGTACTCATTCTTTCATACTACTTCCACATCTATCTATCTATCTATCTATCTATCTATCTATCTATCTATCTATCTATCTATCGCTATATCTATAGCTATCTATCTATATAGCTAAAGATATATATATATATATATATATATATATATATATATATATATATATATATATATATATATATATATATACATATATGTCTATAAGGGTGTAGTTAGTAAGAGCAAACACTCAGAAGAATGAATACTCATTTCTGTTGTTTTTCTGCTTCCTGTCAGCTCATTTTGTGTGATTGTGGTTCAGCGAGGTCTGGGGATTTGCACTTTCCCTGCTGTAGTGCGATCATGGAGTTGGTATATACAATTAGTATGTAGTGTAGAGGGTGCATGGGGCTTTCCCCCTGGAAAAAATACACAGTTTTCCTTTATATGGTTTCCTTGTATTTTGTCTAACATACATTTCTTTGACAAATGCTACGGGTGGTGACTATGCCAAATGTATGAAGAACCGAATGGTCAAAGTACTGACAAAATATTGACAGTATGTTTCATTGAGATAGGTGAGTCAGGATTGGAGGGGGTGGGAGTGTTTGGAATGTGTTTGAGTGTTAGAGTTAGGATCAGTGATAGATGAGAGGATATGGTTTGTATATTTGTGTGTGGGTGTGTGTATGTTAGGGACAGGGTCAGGGTTAGGTGAGGGGATAGATGTAGTGTTTGTAGTGTGTGTGTCCCACTGTGTCTTCAGTAGTAGGAGTGTTGCAAGAAGGTTTGTTTTAAGGTAAGACATAGGATTAGGGTTGGGACAGGGACAGGGTTAGGGTTAACCCCCATTACTAAGGAGGTGCACTGGGGTGGAATACGGCCACTATTCAGATGAATTTGGGGCTAGTGTTATGGGTGGTTAATATGAAGATCAGGAAAGGAAATAATTTTCCTTTCTCGATCTTTTGTAGATTTGATGTTTTGGGATTTCACCATTATGTATTTTCGAACTTCATAAAGCTTGTATTTTGCATTCAACAATAAGTACATTTAATCATAAAGAATATATGCATATAGGTATATATATATATATATATATATATATATATATATATATATATATATATATATATATATATATATATATATATATATATATATATATACATATATATATATATATATATATATACACACATATATATATATATATATATATATATATATATATATATATATATATATATATATATATATATATATATATATATATATATATATATATATATATATATATATATATATGGGTCTACTTGATAACACCAACACGCCAAAACACCGACAATGAAATAACCAACATGAAAAAAATGACAAAAAAAGAAAGTTCAAAAACACAAAACTTCACATGCCTGACAAACCAAAATCCCGACAATCAACAAAACAAATACCTTTCCCGAAAAACACACACACAACACAAACACACCAAAAACTTTACAAACCTACACTAAACCTTACATACACAACTATCTATGCACTGACCTTAACCCAAACCCTAACCCTAAAGTCCGTCACTATCGCACACTTACCTTACCCACACCCTAACCCTATCTCACTTAATCCACCCCTAACCCTTAACTCTGTCACTATCGCACACTTACCTTACCCGCACCCTAACCCTAACTCACTTAATCTGCCCCAGTCCTCAAGTCTGTCACTATTGCACACTTACCTTACCCGCACCCTAACCCTAACTCACTTAACCCACCCCTAAACCTAAAGTCCATCACTATCGCACACTTACGTGACCCACACCCTACCCTAACGTCTGTCACTATCATACATTTACCTTACCCACACCCTGACCCTAACATCTGTCCCTATCGCACACCTACCTTAAGATGGTGTTCTCAGCACTGGGATTCTCAATTGTCGGTCTTCTCTGTTGTTGATCTTCTGGTGTTGGTGTTCCCGTCGTCGGCATTCTGCACTTTCGTAGTTTTCAGGTAGACCTATATATATATATATATATATATATATATATATATATATATATATATATATATATATATATATATATATATACATAGATATATGGATTTAAATATTCACACACATACACATATATATTTATGTGTGTGTGTGTGTGTGTGTGTGTGTGTGTGTGTGTGTGTGTGTGTGTGTGTGTGTGTGTGTGTTTGTGTGTGTGTGTGTGTGTGTGTGGTGTGTGTGTGTGTGTGTGTGTGTGTGTGTGTGTGTGTGTGTGTGTGTGTGTGTGTTTGTGTGTGTGTTTATATATATATATATATATATATATATATATGTGTTTATGTGTGTGTGTGTGTGTGTGTGTGTGTGTGTACATATACATGCATGCATGCCCGCATACATGTTTTTGTTTACCCTGCCTACCTTCTGTTTTGTGATTTAAGATTTTGGTTGTGTTACGGATTAAACTGAATGCATTTAAGATGTCAGAGTGTTATAATAACAAATTCCTTTAGAGTTCTGTTTTATACTCATTAACTCAAGCAAATTTTCTGGAGTGGATAACTTGAAAACATTGTTTATGATGTAATGAATAGTCATATTTCGCTATAAAATTCTCTTTAACTGTATTTTTGGCTTGTTTGGAACTAAGTAGCTCATATGCAAAGCTTAATGTAGCTAGTTTTGCTATCACAGTTAGATTAGTCTCTTTCTTTCATTATATTATCACATACATATTTCCATGTTGAAATTTTGGAAAACATATTTTAAAGATATTAAAAGTCAGAAAATACAATATCTAATATAATACATATTTTCACATCCCTGATGTCACTGGAGCCAAAGAGTGTTGAATTATTTTCATAGAAGACGCAAATTAGCTAAGGTTATTAACACTACACATCTAAAAAATGAATGCTCTTACTAATAGACCATTTCATTAAAGAAGAAGATCATTGAAAGGAAATAAAATGAACTCACTATAATAAGACAATTATGGTGTAATTGTTTCTATCACAGTGGAATGGTAATAAGCAGATAATACAAAAAAAAACCTTTTATGAGGAGGAAAAGCAAAAGATAATGGTGTCAGTAATAGTGAAACATGCATTCAGTGCAGGTGAACTGGTTGATCTGTTTATGTATGTGTGCATTGTGTATGTGTCATTGTGTGCATGTATATATTTATTTCATTGAATGTACAAGTGTGTGGTGTGTGTGTGTGTGTTTGTGTGTGTGTTATCTGTGTGTGTTTGTTTGCGGGGCGGTATCTGTGTATGTATGGGTTCCATACAAAAGACTGAAGGCTCAGTTCTTTGAAATAGCTGAGCTGTATCATGCATCAAACTTGTAATTTTTTCTTGCATTTAACATAACCCAAATCATGTAATTAAACAGAATTTGAATGAAAAGAATCTTCTTTTGTCTTTTCCTGGTTAGGGGTCGCCACAGCATATTACTTGTTTACTCATGATTGGCAGTGAAGTTTTACGGTGTCAAGTTGTCAGCCCGGCACCCAATCTTCCACAGAAGGCACACACACACTCACACCTAGGGCCAATTTAGAGTGTCCAATCCACCTACAGCATGTCTTTGGGATGTGGGAGGGAACTGGAGCAAACCCACACAACCACAGGGAGGACATGCAGACTCAGCACAGAAGACACCCCAGCCGAGAATCGAACTGGAGAACATCTTGCTGTGAGGCAGCAATGCTAACCACAGCACCACTGCGGCTGCCCAGAATTTCAATGAAAAGAATAATAATATCATATTTCAGAAAAAGGCACACCATCAAAAAAGTCTCACCAAAACACATCACAATATAAATTGTATAGGAAAAGGCATGAGGGATGAATAAATCATACAAAAATAAACATAATCATATCAGTGCTGTAAAGGAATATCATTCAGATGTGTTATTACATGTCTGTAAAATGTAAGTCATCACATAAAATCAGAATCAAGTTATGAATGAAAGTCTGTAAAGAAAACACTTAAAACATTTAAAACATAAAGGAATTTTCTACAGTGTGTTCCCAAATGTGTGACCATTCCTAAAGCAGACCGGGAAGAAAGTCTCAGCAATGGAAACATATTTCTTGCATCTGATAACAATTTAAGGTGGGGTATTTGTGTCAAGTTTACCAAACATGCATACATCAAAATAAGATACTCCCCATGACATAAACTGGCATAATGTTGCTTTCATGCGGACACTTTTGTTGCATGGCTAGACAAAGAATCTGTATAAACAAGAAGGCAAAAGTACTAGATAATATAACTCTTAACGAGAATTTGTTGATCTAAAGCAGGTATTCAGAATCATTTACCTTAAACTACTTATTCATAAACTTGCCAACTAGAGATTTTCTGAAGAAATTTTCACCTGGTTCACAAAATATTCTACTAACTGGTCCTTCAGTTTAGTATTAGGTAATATCACATCCAATATCACTTCTTTTACAAGTGGAGTCTGCAGGGTTTGGCCAGATTTCTGGAAAAACTAGATGTATAGTAAAGAGTTTTAAGATTATGGACGAACAACAAGCATTATCTCATAATCATGGGTTTGATTCCCTGCAGTCTCCACTTTTACATTGAGTCTAAGTACTCCTGGATATGATTTGGTTTAAAGATTAAATGCAGGCTCAGAGCTTGGACAACTAGCAATACATTTGTAGTAAAGTTTCCAAAAACTCATTTAAGTTATGAAAAATTCCATTCCATTCAAATGGAATAAAATTCATTTTAGGATAGTAAAAATACATCCCTGGTCTTCACTGACATAATGCACAGAGTTGTACAGGTGCTCTGCACATTATGTCTTGTATGGTATTTTTCTAGGTTGCGATTCATAGACAAGGACTGTGGTCTATACAGCAGCATGGCTAGCCACCCGGTGGTGTAAACCTTGGCTCTAAATTATTGTCACCGTTGAAATGACACCTCATCCTTGTGCAAAAAAATGGGAAAAATGGGAAAAATGGGATGTGGATGGATGGATTGATTGTGGTCTACAAGACAGGTGTACAACTATACTCAATTTCTACAAAGCGTGCAAAGTAGCTCTTAAATATTCATGATCTATGTATCCATTTGGGATGGAAGTGAAAGCACAAATGGCCACAGTTATATATTTCAAGTGGCCGCTGTCTCTCCCTCTCTCACACACACACACACACACACACACACACACACACACACACACACACACACACACACACACACACACATACACACACATATCTATCTATCTATGAGTGTATCACTCAGAGTATCAAATCTTTGAATGCTTGTCACACACACTCAAAATAATTTGAATCACAAAGATTCAAACAAAAGCAAAATAGACTGTTTTGCAGATGAGCCCCCTTGCAACTCCAATGTGGATGACTGTGCCCCCCACATCCCCTGCTAATTATTCATACCCATTCCAAGATAACAATACAGTAGGGAATGGATACATTCCCCATCTCCACTGTGGTGTGATCTCACACAACAGAAAAGCCAGTACATTTGACCAGCTAATTTTTGATTATCTGTGCAGACTGTTTTGCAGTTCAACAAGTCAACTTGTCAATTGGTTGAATGAATCCATCTGTCTATCTATCTCTCTATCTGTCTAAATAAAATGACTGAAATTCTCAAATGTCGACATCTAAAAATTGACAAACAGCACATTGACAATGCTCTGTACATAACATCAAAACATGCAAACGTTAAACAATATTTTTTGTAAGACGACAAAACAAAAGTGTGTTGACAAAACAGACAAACACATTAGGCAGTTTTGTATATTTTAAGCTCTCCCACACACAAAAACACACACTCTCTCTCTCTCTTGCTCACACACACACACACACAAACACACACACACCACACATATATTTACTTACTTTTGTCAAACATCACTAATATCGATGTGCATAATGTTGACACCAAATGATCAACTTTATGGATGTTAACACACCAGTACCCATGTGCTGAGCATCAGTTTCCGTGCATGCAAAAACTGTGCAATAAAATTCAAAGGAAAACATCATTTTTTTTGTGGTGGGTCAAGCCTCCTACACCTCTCTTGTGGGAGGGCTGGGTCCTCCAAACTCCTTACTAATTATATATTCTAACTCTGAGATTGCACAAGTCTCAAGGAAAGGGAAAATTTCCCAACCTCGAGAATCATCCAATCTGCTACTTTTGATGACATGTGTCAACCGTCTGTTTAGTTGACTAAATTGTGTAGACTAAACAGATGTTGATAAACCACCGTTCAAAAAAAGTGGTGATTACCATATGTAAGTGTGTGTGTGTGTGTGTGTGTGTGTGTGTGTGTGTGTGTGTGTGTGTGTGTGTGTGTGTTTATGGGAACACTACTGAATCTCGAACGTTTGAAATCTTGAATTTCAAAAGCTCGAGACCATGTAGCCGAAACCCCACATAACCGAAAGACCAGAAGCACGAAATTCAAACTCCCGATTTAAGGGGTTTTGTGTTAGCGCTTCTGGTATTGTGGTTCAGGTAAGTACGTGTGTGTAAGTGTGTTTGTGAGGTGTGTAGTGTGTGTAAGTGTGTGTTGTGACTGTGGTGTGTGTGTGTGTGTGTGTGTGTGTGTGTGTGTGTGTGTGTGTGTGTGTGTGTGTGTGTGTGTGTGTGTGTGTGTGTGAGGGGCTGTAATGTGTGGGTGTGAGTTTGCCTTGTGTGTATGTTTGTGCGATCTCGGAGTTAGAATCTTAAAGTAGGGGGGTGTGGGGGGCATAGTCCCCCACATGGGGAGTGCAGGGGGTGCTTATCTTTAGTGTAGGGTGGTTTGTTTGGTTATGGGGGGAGGCTGTGTGTATGTTTGTGTGTGCGCTGTATGTATGTAGTACTTTCGCGATTTTGAATTTCGCGGTTTTAATATTTTGGTAAATTGGGGTTTTGGGCTTATAGTCTCGGTATTTAGGTCTTCGGGATTGTGTTATTTCGGGATACAGTAGTGAATCCGTATGTATATATATATATATATATATATATATATATATATATATATATATATATATATATATATATATATATATATCGCCATATCCATATAGTTACAACATATCTCTTTTTCCTTACCCCTAAATGATAGCTACATTCAGAGTACCATTGAGATGTCATTCTGGGACAAAAGTGAAAGAACAAATGGAATACAGTAACATATTTCAACCATTCTTCTGTAAGATACACATGCCACCTTAGATTTACTCCAAAGAATTGGCACCTACATACCTGTCTAATATCGCCTTAAGAGGAAAGTAAAAAAGTAAGCACCGCAATAATGTATTCTTACTCATTGTTCCTAAACAGTATATCACCCCTGGGCAAGTTATAATGACTCAGAGGTGAGAATGAGAGGAAAGTTAAAGAATAATTACTATACTGTCCCAGCCCTCAGACAACCTATAGTGACCTTCTTTGCACACCTCTAACTCAGACCCAATTTCAAACAACATCATGGTGGTTCTACTAGAAATTGAAACAGAAAGATGGCCGAACATCAAGCCCTCTTACAATTCAAACAGTTGACATCTGTGTAGTTAGTAAGATTTGGTTTGTGTGCAGTGACAACATTATCTGTATTGGGGTTTACAGCCTATCATACATTCAGGCCCGTGGGTAATGATGGTGAGTTTTTGTGTTTTTCAGAGGTACCATCATCTCATGTCAAATTGCTGAGAAACCTGACTTGGAGCTCCTGAATACCCAAATTGGTGTTAACAAACCAAGCTGTTGCTTCATTGCTGGTGACAAAATCCCCATCAACAACCAACAAAGATTGTAGGAATTAACTAAGCACCATTGATGGGTTAAACACCAAATCAAATACTTGCTAGAGCGTTTCAGTTACCTAAGCATTAAATGGCATACTTCACTTCTAAAAATAGATATTCTCATAATTTTCTTGACTTTTTAATGGCAATACACTAGAGAATATTGTAAAACTACCCACTAGAGGCTCTAATTACCTGGTCTTTATCAACTTGTACCTCACCGTACGTCTTCTCATCCCAGGTTAAATCTGGCTACAAGTCAGTTATTGTCTCTGTGACCTCTAGTGGTAACAGCCCACCAACAAAAGAAACAGTCTTTAGAGACTTCTCCATGACAAACCTACTTCAATTTTTGTAAAACCTGTGAAAAATTCCCACAAATCATCTGCCATCGTTTCGAACTGAGCTGCATTGAAAAGTCAGTACCCATCAAATCTAAGTATATCAGAATCAGGAATAAACTTCTCTGCTGAACTCTAGTATTAATAAATAATGTAACAAAAGAAGAAACACGATAAAAAGTGGTAAGAAATTCAGATATCTTATTTTTGTACAACACTAAAACATGCCAGCAAGGAACTTAAGAACACTATTAGAAAATGTAAAGCAGAATATGAGCTTACAGTTTCTACAGACACCAAAGGAGAATACAAATCTTTCTTCAGCTTTATTAGGAAATTAAGGAATAATGTCTAACAATACACTGAGCTCATATATACTGATATCATGCATTCCATTCCCAAAGATGTAGCCAGTGCATTAGAGAAGACAAATTATTGTTAACTTAACCTCACCTACCCACGTTATTACCCCAGTATTCCTTAAAACGTAGTTTCCCCCGGCATCATTTTGGAAAAAGTTTTAAGATCCCTGTCAAAAACTAAACATATTACTTCCCTGGGACCAGACAACATACTAGACTGCATTATCATCAGTGCCAAGTAGGTACTATCTGAGCATCTAATTAAACTGCTCAGCTATCCACAGGGCTTTTGTCTGATGCCCGGAGAACAACCACTGTTTTTCTCCTTACTAGGGAAGCTTCTCTACAGATCTATCAGCCTCACCAGCCTCATATTCAAAGTCATGGAATGTAGCATAGCAGAACTCATTTATGTAGGCACCTTAACTGGTCTAGATCCCAGTCAGTCTGGTTTTGTAAAGGACAGGTCCTGTCTCCTAAGACTAGTAACCTTCTTTCAAAAGGTTACAGGAGCTGTGGACTGTAGTCACTCTGTGCACACTGCTTATCTTGATTTACCCAAGGCTTTTGACACTATCCCCCCATGCTGATGTTATTAAAAAAATAGTCAGACTTAATGGGAAGTGCTGTGCTACCCACTAGATTGCAAATTTGCTACTAGATCAATCCCAGGTTGTAAAGATTGCTAGTGCCCTATGTGAATGTTAAATTGTAGCAAGCATCAGTACTGGTCTCTCTACTATTTTGGCATTTATTTTGCAGACAGACAGTCCAGTAACCCAGAATTATGATTGACTAAGTTTGCTGATAACTGCAAGTTGGGCACTGTTATCCACTCATCGGCTGACACAAAGCACCATATACCTGGTGTACTGTAAGTGGTTTGTAGAGAAGTGCAAAATATGCAGCATAGTAGCACTTCATCAATAAAGTTACTTCCACCTCATATGTTATAAAAGGTACAACTTTGGACAGATATGGATTTTCTCTTATTCGGTCATCATGTTCCACCCATTCTACCAGTCCAAGCTAATTTCCTAGGGAATATTTGCAAGATCCAAAGAAGTCATATTGCTCTCATCAGAACCATTACTGGATGCAGTACACCTTTTGATATGCTTGTTGCTTAATTAGAAAGG